>NW_025403951.1:63382-69147 GCF_020080835.1 Cotesia glomerata
ACATAGGCCTTTTCATTACAAAAATTTTTTGTGCGCATGCGTCAGAATCAGCCATCTTTTTCGTACTGTTTTTTGTAAACAACCATGCTAAATTGTCCGCTATCCGTGTATCAAAAATTAAAATAAAAATCAAAGTTGATTAATTATAAAAAAAGTGAAAAAAAAATAAGTAGTAAGTCAAAATAATCGGAAAAAATTTTTTGTACTCCATTATAATTATGTTGTCTGTACGAAAAGGAACAACAAAACGGTGTTGTTATGGAGTATGTAAAAGTGATACACGATACAAATCATTTAAAACCAATAGATTCTATTTTATAAATTTTCCAAAGCCTTGTCTTGAATATCGAAAAAAAATAATCAAATCATCAAGCAAATTACACATTAAAGCATGTGTAAAATGTGCGAAATGTGAGTTATGGGTGAAAAAATGTGGCAGAAGTGACCGAGGTTTTAGATCTATTGATGATGTTACTAAGGATACTTATATTTGCTCACTACATTTTCTTGGAGAAAGTGGTCCAACTGAACAAAACCCTGATCCTTTAAGCTATCAAGAGTTTCAACATATTGATAAATCAATTAATAAGGTAAGGTATAAAATAAATTATACAGAAATACAATTTTCGGAGTTATAACCTCAAACCTGTTTATAGGTGCTCAAAGCAAGAACCAGCTTATCCGAAAAATACAACAGAGTTGATATGGAAAAAGCAAATGGATTAGAATATAGAAAAATAGATGATATTCTACCAGATGCACAGGTACAGTGTGAATAATAAAAAATTATAGAAAATTTTTATTTTTAATGAAAAAATTTTTTTTTCTTATAGACATCAGTGTCTCATGGAGAGGTTCACAACGTAATTGATGATAATACTTGTTTTGTTGAACAAATATTACCAGATCAAACGTCAGACATGAGTATGACCCTTGGAGATATAAACCCTGAAGAAACTAGGAAGCATACAAGAGCAATAGAAATTCAGACAGATTCGATAAAGATGCGTAATAAAATTATTCAGGTTAAGTTACAAAAAAATTCAGCCATGGAAAAATTTATTATCTCTATTCGCAGTGATGAAAAAAGATGCATATTTTATACAAGTCTGCATTTTGAGCAAATCCAAGCTTTACATAAATTTTTGAGCCCAGCTTGCGAAAACTTAGATTATTGGGGCAGTCGAGAGTCAAAGCATGAAAATTCCGAAAAAAATAGTAAATACAAATTAACTTCATTACAGCAGTTGATTTTGGTACTATTAAGATTACGAATGGGATATTTAACAGAAGATTTAGCTTACAAGTTTGATATTTCTACGGGGTTTGTTTCAAAAATATGCACAACTTGGATTTATTTTTTGTACAATGAATTTACCACTCAATTGAAGCCATTTATGTTCCCATCTAGGAAAACGATAGCCGAAACATTACCTAAAATATTTCGGTCTATAAAAAACATAAGAGTTATTGTAGATTGCGCTGAATTTTTTTGTCAATCACCGTCAACCTTTGAACACCAAGGTAATTTATATTCAAGTTATAAAGCTCATACCACATTTAAAGTGTTGATAGGATGCACTCCTAATGGATGTGTTAGTTTTGTATCTGATGCATTTGAGGGTTCAATATCGGATCCAGAAATATTTAAACGATCAAAAATAGCAGACTTATTGCAACCTGGAGATGTAGTACTAGCAGATCGAGGTTTTACGGTTCATGATGTAGTTGAAGCTAAGCAAGCACATTTAAATATTCCTCCATTTTTGAATGGAAGAGACCGTTTAACTGCTCAAGAGGAGATTTTGACGAAGAAGATAGCAAAACAACGAATATATGTTGAACATGTTATTGGGCGCATAAAAAAATTCAGACTTCTTTCCACCGTTCTACCTTTAAATATGCGTCCTATCATGTCACAAATTATATTTATTTGTGCATGCTTGGTCAACTTTCAAGCACCTATAGTTTTCGACGAATTAAATTAAGACCAGAGTGTTGTAGGAAATAAAAAAACTGAAAGTCAAAATAATTGTAATATATATTAAAATTTCAAAACACATAAACACTTGTAATGTTACAATATACTATTTATATTTTTATATTTTTTGTAAAACATCACATTTGTATATACGTGTACTTTTGTAATTTCTTTTTTTAATTGTAAAAATATATTAATTTAATTTTTTTTTGTTATGAATACGTTTTGTGATAAATGAGGAAATATAAAAAAAAATAAAACATTCTGTAAATTATAGATTTTAAAGTTGTTCATGAAATATTTTTCACTTAGATAAGTCAAAAGGTATTAAACAACGGGGAATTCTCATTTCAAAATACTCCGGAGCCAAAATATTTTGATGAAACGCACTAACATGCTTCAGTACAGGTTCTATGAAATTGCCATCATAATAAATCTTCTCAACATGGAAACCCTTTGGGCTCCAAATAACAAAGTCATACCACAATCTCTCAGTTATTGCCATTTGAGTTTGTATTTGGTAGTAATATGGGTGACTTCGTTTTAACTTCATAGAAGTTCGAGTAATGGGAGTACAACAAAATGAAGTACGCTGTTGAGGTGTAAGAAGATGTAAATCAGTCGGATTATATTTTTCCAAAATTTTTGGACACTTTATTTCTAACACTCCGGTTGTATTTTTCAATGGATCTGAAATTAAGCCATCTGGCGATGCGCCTAATCCTGGATACTTGGAATTCACCCACAAGCCACTACTCTTTACTTCGTAAGAAAATTTTTTAGAAGTAAAGTCTTCATATTTTTTACGCGCAATATCTTCATTCGCTCGACCATATTGCATTGCCTCAGTGGTTATATTTTGCTCAACCCACAATTGAGATTTGACTAGAGCAAAAATTTGGTCATTCGTTTTGTCAGTCTTAAATACTTTAATTTTAGAAGCTGTTATCAATATTTTACGGTATTGCCACCATTTATTATCATTACTTTGAGCTCCTACAGTTATATCTACAGGCCCAGTTATATTATTGCACACATTAGTCGTTAGACGATAAACTAATGTCTTTAAATGGCTTTTCCTTGGTTTTTCTAATACATAATCCTCGTATTGCGGCTGTAGTAATAATTGCCACATTGAAGGAGCTTTTCGACTAGCATTTATTAATTGCAAATCTGATAAAAAATTATTAATTTTTTATTTGTCTACAGGTCTTGTTAAACTTCGGCCAGGATCATATGACCTGCGTTTACTCATGTCATTTTTATTTTTATATTGCTGCTCATCTGCTTTGTGAGGTTCTTTTTTCTTTCTACCTTGATTCCAGCTACATAGTTTACTTGTACAAGGAACATTATCTTCGTCACAATCATCCAAATAATTCAATAGTACATATAGTAGAGCAGCTACATGAGAACAACGGCCCATACTAGAAGCTTTGCAATCACATGTACCTTGAATCACTCGAGCAGTTAACGGATTGATCATAACTGACACTTGATGAATTTCTTTAGCTTTATACGAAGCTTGAATTTTGCACTTCATGCAAAACATCTGATCAGATGTTACGCCTTCAAAAATTTCAAAAACGTGGCCGCTTTCTACATACAATTTTCCTCGTTTTAACGGTTTTGACGTACTATAATCAGCTTTTGGAGTTTGATTATTATGGTCTTCATTTTCAATATCACTGTTATCATAGTCGTCATTTATGCATGATGTCACTAGATAATGGTACATAGATCCGTAGGTGAAATTCTTGGGTACTTTGTCAGAAGGAAATGGTTGCCAAATGTTAGGATAATTTATTTTAGGACTCTGCACTACATTTGGATTTTGATTAAGTGTATTTAGAATATTTAGCCATTTTCCTTTGTCAACTGTTTGGTCCACTGGTACATTATTCCTAATTGCATTTTTGACTCTGTAAATTTTTTATATATTATTTATTTATTTATTATGTCGCATTAAACATTTTGTTTCTAATAAAAAATTTCTAAACATATTTACATTTGTCTAATTAATAATGTCATGTATAGCCTCAAAATATTAATGACTTAATTTATTAATTACTTCCGTAAGTATTACTCATGTTTACTAAAATATATTTACAATTATTACAAATGAATTGACATTATTAATAAGAATAAAATTGTAAATATTAATTTATTTTTTTATGTTTTTAAATAGTCAACAAATGTCAATGTCTAACCTCTCAATCAGCTCACTTTTTTTCCCTTTTTGCGGACGCCCATGACATTTTAGCCACCTTTTCAATTGTTCACAATTATGAGCTTCAACTGAATCATAAATAAGTGAAGCACCATCGATGGTTTTTTCCAATAATTTATTTCTTTGTGGAGATAATAGTCCTTGCCCAGCCATTGTTGATTAAAACAGTACGAATTTTTTTGAATTACCGCCGTTTCAACATGGCGGCTACGCTTGCGCTCATCTGATGATGAAAAGGCCTATTGTTTGGGTTTGGTTTCCATGTAATAGTCAGCTGATCATGGCCTAAGTAATTCTGTTCGAGTGGTCTACAGATATAGGTGGCACACCTATACTGCGACCGAACTGCGCGACATTCAAAACGACAATATTCCGTATATAATACTTATATTCATTATGAGTTTGACGAATTGTATTATTTACTAACAACAATAAGATAATAACAAGAAATAATAATAATAATAATCACGATAATAATAACAATAAAAATAAAGATAATACTGATAGTTATTATAATAATAACAATAGATTAATGTTAAAAATAATAGCATTAATAATATTGAACAGTATGATTATTTTATCAAATTATTAAGTATTGTAGTATTAAATTTAGATTAACAATTTCCTAAATTACAAAAAATATGAAAAATTTTCGGACGATTTCATAAAATATAAATATTATGATTAATAATTCAAGTCTATTAATCTAACCCAAAGGATATACGCGACTTACATACATGAAATTTTATCAATGCTACTAGTTACTTTACGAAAAATAAAAGTTTAATTTATTTTTATTATAATTTTATGAACACTTCATAGCCGCGGGAAAAGTACAAACTTTAAATTAAGAATGTAAAAAAATATTTTATGAATACAAAAAAATTTATAGAGTAAACTATCAAACAACTCCTATGTGTATGTTCTTAAACATATTTTTCTAATTTAATTTAATTTATCAACCAAACCAAATACATACACAATACGCTAAACATTGTTTGAGTTTTACTTTCTTCGGATAAACCAGCTGTTCAAGGTCTAGGGAATTCTCATTAAGCAGTGTGTACATTCTATGATCTCTTGTCGTTGCCTGTAGGTGGCATTGTTCTTCAATTGAGCGGGTTTCAAATAATCATAATTTTTAGATGATTCGTAATGTAATTATGCGTTTGATGCATTGTCTCATTTACTAGATACAATATCATAATAATAATAAATGATAATTAAGGAGCTGATTTTTAAAATGGTATCTTTTCATTTTTGATCCACAGATTCGGTAGAATCTGGCGCCAAGTCCCGTTCAAATCCGTTGTAAACGGAGTGCCAGACTACCGACTGTGTTTACTGTAAGCAGAACGGTTTTTTGGAGTCGCGAAATTTTATTTAATAAAATAGTAACATTTATAGTTGTAAAAATTGAAAAAATAGTAACAGTCATAATCGTAAATGAAGTAAGATAGAAATCTATTTAAAAATGTTAACATTTTTTTTAATATAAAATCTTCAGAATTAACTATCAAACAACTTTACATGTGTATTTTTTTAAATTATATT
>NW_025403951.1:69247-79206 GCF_020080835.1 Cotesia glomerata
ATTTAAACTTCATATTAAAAAAAAAAATCAAGCCTTTTATCAAAAAGTTGTCTTGGTGCTCGTACTTCCCTTAACATGAAGGGTAATCATTTCAAATCATCTTTCTGAATCAGGGTTAATAAAACGCTACTTTTTAATTTTTAAACCACAATAACTTTTGAATGAATGAACCGATTTTCACGTGGTTGGCGGCATTCGACGCAGTTTTTAAGTTCCATGAAGAATTTCCAAGATTAGATTGATCGAACTCGGGTTTCGAAGTAATTCCGAAAAAACACTTTTTTTGGTTTTCTTTCGTCAACGATAACTCACGAAAAAATTAACCGATTTTGACTGGCTTGGTGGCGATCGACGTGGTTTTCAATGTTAAGAGCTGATTAGTTTTTGGAATTGATCGGTAGAGCTGTTTAAAAGTTATTTCAAAAACCACACTTAAAATTTTTTTTTCGGAGTTTTTTAAGATTTCTCAAAATCTATCGGTCGAATCGGTCCAAATTGTAGTCAAAATCTAAGTTTGGTCAAACCCTTTCGAATGGCACTAACCGTGATCCGAATCGGTCAAGCCGTTCAAAAGTTATGAGAGGTTTACACACACACACACACACACACACACACACACACACACACACACACACACACACACACACACACACACACACACATACAGACGTACGGACATCATCGCGGGAATAGTCAGGGAAGCTTCCTAGGACCTCAAAACGTCGAGATCTGATGAAAACTCGATTTTCGAAAACCGGGGTAAAAACAATAACTTCCCGATTTTTGAAAATTTTCAATTTTCTTAGCGGGAAGTTAAAAATTGTTGAATTTCATTCGAAATTTCGAATGTTTTTCAATTTCTTTTAACAAATAATTAACACTTGATGTCCGATTACTCTTTGAATAAAAAATTATTAATATTCATTTATAATTTAAAAAAATTTCCAATTTTTTTCTATCAATAAATAAAAGGGGCATTCCATAGTGACTGGTGGGACATTTGTCTCCGGATTTTAACCAATTATGAGCTATAATTGTGTGATCAAATCTTACACAATAGCGAAATGTATCTTATAACATAGAAAATAATGAATTTACAAAATCCCATAATAAACAACTCCAAATACTTTCAGACTTTCTTGTAATTATCACTCGAATAAGTGTGACTGGTGGGACAAGAAAAATCCCCTCTCTTACCACCAAGTACTAAACGACTAATTTTAGTTCAATTACTAAACTTTTTAAAAAGAGATTTTTTTCTTAATATAAAGTCTATTGTATATTCTTTCATTTTCATTAATAATTAGACTGATTACCTTACGTAGAATCAATAAAAAAATTTTTTTAGTTGTGACTGGTGGGACAGAAAACCGAAACAGCATTTATTTCTCAATTTAATTTAGTAGGATTCAAAAATTTTAAGCAAGAAAAATCGATTGCTCATTGATTTAAACTAATTTTCTTTGCAAGTATGTGTACATGCAGAAATTTAACTACCAATACGTACTTAATTAGAATTAATTTAAGAAATCGGAAATATAGGCTATTTTCCTCTTTCGCATGGAATGCCCCAAAACTTAATATCAAAATTTTATTTTCTTTATCTTACCAGCAATTACCATATTGAAATTAGTTTAAGAAGAATTTTTTCTAGTCTTATAGTATTTAAATAATGTTAGTCGTCAGGACCTACGGGGAATTGCACTACTGTCAATTATTTTATATATCTTATTGATTCTTTATGTGATTTATTAATGAAAAAATTTATTAATTTAGTGGAAAAATTTATTAATTTGTTGAAAGAAATAGAAAACAATTCAATTTTTCGAGTTTGTTTTAATTTGTTTGAATTAGTCATATAGTCTAGTCGAGAAGTGAGTTTCCAGAGAAAAATCTTACCAACAGTCTTAAAAATATGGCGATTGTTTCATTGGATTCAGAATTTAATTCTGAGAAATGCGTATTTTTTAATTTGAGGGCTATTAAAAATTTCATTTGTTATAAACAAAAAACGAAGAGACAAAAAGCGAGTATCCGTTTTTTAGCTATAACTTCAAAAATATTAAAGATATCTGAAATTTGAAAAAAGATCCAAGAAGAGGAGAAAATTTTAGTAAAAAAAGTCTCGACTCCCGGAGTTGTAGCTCCGGGAGTATTATTTATAATTTATAATTTTATGTATTATTTATAATTTTAATTTAACGTTGAAAGTTAGGCTCCGAGCGGCCGTTTCGGTGCCTAGGCGTCCCCGCCAAGCAAAGTATGCAACACAAAATAATTTTTTTATAACATTCAATATTAATTTAAAAATCTGAATAAATTATAGTGTCATCTAGACACTTGAAGGAATATAGCCCCGCCAAAAAAAATTTTTTAGCTTGATTTTTGTTTGAGTTATTCAATTGTTAATTAACTAATTTTTCGTAGACTTGAGTTTTGATAAAAGCTCTTATAAAAGTTTAAAAAATGTGTCTATAAATTTTTTTCTTTTGGGAGCTCTTGTTATATAAATCATGAACAAGACCGCGTAGTAAAAGTTTATAAAAGTTTTTTCATTTGTTGTTTTCTTTTAATTTTAGAATTTTCAATTTATTACTTAACGTTTGTTACAGCAAAAACTCAAAATTTTTGCCAATAGTGCAGCCTGGTAGGCTTTTACGGAATTGAATGAACTTTTCACAATTTTTTAATTAGACTTGCGCAAAACGACGAAGGAAAAAAAAATTTTTTAAATAAAATAGATAAGCTTAAATTTCAATCAACAAAAAAAACATGAATTATTGGCGTTAGGTAGGAATATAAGGACGATAAAATCCAGAAAACGTACCCTTAACCGTGTAATAATTTGAATAAATAAAAAAAAATAATAAACAAATGAAATTAAAAATATGAAAAAATTGTACTGAATAAAATTGCATTTTGTTTATTTCAAATTACTAATTTTTTATGCTAAATTATCAACTTGTTTTTTTCTTGATTCATTGTGCGGAATATCACGATAAAAAATTGTATTTTATGTATTTTTTAATTTAAAAAATTATAGTTGAGATAAAATTCAAATTTTAATAATAATAATAATAAGTAATAATTGTGAAATTTTGAAACTAAATTTTTTTTCAATATCAGAAATCTTCTAATTTTATTCAAATAAAAATAAACTTTCATAACAGAAAAAAGATAATTTTTACAGGATTCTTGTGAAAATAACGGCATCAGGTTTTACGTCTTTCGAAGATAAAATTTTTTTTACTGTCGTTGCTTTATCATCATATAAATTCCAATAATTCTGGCCTCTTCTACAATATGATTTAAAATGACCTGCCTCACATTCTATTATTCCTCGCAACCTGTAAAATAAAACAAGCAATAATTTTTTTAATTAAAAAATAAGCACAATTCGTGTTGACAAAAATAAATAATTGATACTCACCGATAATTAAAATTATTTAATTTAATAATTTCGGGCATATCTCTTAGTTTGCATGTTAGTGGCCCACTTTTTACTTTTTGCACATTTAGTTCAATGCAAATACATCTATTGAATAACAGTGACCGATTAATCATAGTTAATTTGCATTTTGTACACCGTATCTTAGAATCAAACGTAGATATCGACTCTTGAAGTTTACTATATCCACCTTCCCATAATATTTTATGGTTTACATGTACCATTGGTACAGGTACTTTATGCAAGCCACATATTCTACAGTCGTGATTAAAACATGCGGAATTAGGAAAACATCTTGTCCATATATCAAAAATACTAGACCACATATCTATCTCATTCGCATATAAAACAGATTCTTTATTTTTTTCTACAATTCTATCTTTGAATAACTGAGATAATAACACTGTTCTACTTTTATATACTGATGTAACTGGTCCTTTATCTATAAATTCACAAATAAATTTCATTGTTTCGTTCGAATTGTCTTTCATATATGTTAGAAACTGCGGATCATCTTTTCCAGCTGTAGCTAGTACATGTATAAGCGAATCAATTGCACAAGTATTAAATAATAAAACATTAATTCCTTTTAAAGATATGGGGTTCCGCTTATTACCATTTTGTAAAATTCCCAACTTTTTTTTCTTTTTAGTGTCAGATGTACTAGTTTTACTAGTATTTTCCGAGGTTATCGTTTGGTCTAAGATATCAGGTATCTGCTGGAAGTGGAAACCTAGATGTTCTTGATTACTTTCTGTTACATTTGCTTCTTTTTTTCTTATATTTTTCAATTCATTGTGTGATTTTATATGTGTGGAGGATGATAAGATTTTAGTTTTATTTTCATTAACATTGCACAATTTATTCAGAACGTTTTTTTGTGGTAATGATTCTAATTTTTTAGGCGATGATATAATTTTTTTTCAAATATTTTTACAGGTGATCTCTCAATCTCTTCGTCACTGCTATTCAAAGAATAATGGTAATCATAACGAGATGGTCGACCTTTATTTCTCCAATTATCAACTGCAATCAAATCAGAATCATCCAATATTTGTTCTTCATGTTTAGAAATGTCTTTAACTATTTTTCTATTATTTTCATCTATTCCAGTAGACGGTAGCTTTTCGTTAGTCCCATCTTCAAAGTCTATACTACTCAAAAGTATTCCACCAGACGTATTGCTTAATTTAGAATTACAATCAGTCACCGATTCTTCAACATCTTTAAAAGAATCACTACTATCATTTTGAGAAAGTCTATCGTTATTTGTTAAATCATTAGAATCATTTTTTAGATGTTCACTATTTTCTAGGCTATCTATATGTTTATTTAAATTAATGTCAAAATTTTTTTCAGGTGTAGAAGTGAATGCAATGTTTTTTTCGGAGTCGTTTATAATAATACTAGTATTATCAACTAATTTGTCATTATTGAGTATTTGATCAATGTTATTTTGTTTGAAATTATCAGTGGGATCATAATTTTTTTTCTGCTTATTGTTATCTAAAATTGTATTTAATTCATTCTCATCTTGTTTTCTTTTATTATTCAAATCCTCACGTTCATTTTCGGTAATCAAATTCGATTGTAATTCAGCAGAACTTCCAGTATATTCTTGATACTCATGTTTTAAAAAAACATCTGCACGCACTAAACTGTTCCATTTCAATAAGCTTCTTTCTTTTTTATTTCCAAAAAATTGCTCAACGTAGCTAGTTGTTGCATGTTCACTTTCATCAGGAAAACATGCAGACGTCCACAATGGAAATTCATAAGCTCTCACCAAAAATTCTCTAATAAAATCTTCAGCATAATATGCATTAGCAGCTTTGCCCAATGTTTTGATATCTTTTGCTGATTTATAAATATTATTGATAAATGTTTTGACAGGGCTAGGTTCGCTCGAGTTCTCGCTCCATTTCTGATCTTCTTCTTTATCTGGGTCATTGTTTATTTTAGTTTCGTCAATTTCTTTTGACTCCAACTTATTAACAATTTGAGAGAGATCCCGAGTTGCGATAAGTACTTTCAACTGATGTCGGGCTTGGGCCACTGTTTGTCCAGTAATTTTTATAATTGAATCATCACGTTCATTCACGGTAACAATACAGATTAGTCTAAATATTTTCTCAAATTCTTCAACGGTTTGACAATCTATCATGAGAGCTACACCGTATAGATAAAATTTTTAACTAGTGAATTTTTGATTTTTAAACATTTCCATTCACTTATCATGTGTACAAAATGTGCAACATCAAGACGAATAAAGGTAGAAATTGATGGTCTAGAAACGTGAGAAGTGTCACCAATAGCTCGTAGATACAAAGTATCAATATATGTTTTTATTGATTGATCATTAAATGCGAATGAGAGCGCGTTAATCAACGCTCTAGAGCTATCACAGCTGGCTTCTGTTGGCTTATGTGCTCCCATATAAAGCCAAGATTTTAGCCACCAGATTAATGTTTGTGTACTTTGACATTCTGTCAATAATTGATGAACAGAGTGACTTTTTTTATTAAAATTAATAACGATGGCGTATAAAAATATGTGACTAGATTTTTCTCCATTAAGGTAAGTTATTGGTTGTATGATACTACCAGTACCATCAATAGCTACTCGAGATATTTTATTCAATCTACAATAACGTTTATACGATACTAATTGATTCCGTGTGCTATATATGACATAAAACTTATCTCTCTTAACGTCTTGAATAAATTCAGGATATGATGGATCATATCGCATTTTTTCAATCGTATTCACGACATCGCGTCCATCTTCTGGCTTTACACCTAGTTTGTAATGGATGAATTCATTTTTACACTGTCGAACAATGTTTTGTTTTGGAAGAATAGGGGGTAGACGTTTATTGGTTTGCGCATGTAGAGCAGCTTGACGTTTTGTGTAGTTCCCAACTCCTTCATTAAGTGCTTGCTCCCCAATTTTGAGCCGTTCAAATTTACGAGTTGGTCTACGTATATCTTCATGGGGCTGGGCAAACGTATCCTTCTGTTCTAATTCGGAGATGACAAGGAAAATTGAAGGCTTTTTATCCAAAAAACAAAAAATTTGATTACCGCATATTTTACTTTGGCATTTCCCTCGTATAGTCAAATAATGAACACTCCCTTCATCAGGATAAATTTTACAATTTTTAAATGCAAAAGAGCAAGGCATGTAAGTAAGCAAATAAATTTTATCGGCCAATATACTTGTCCATTTGAAACGCTCTAATATTGTGTACTTCCTTTTTTTGTAACACACAGGTTCTTGCTCATGTAAAATTTTGAAAAGTTCTTCAGAAATAGGAAGCAAAATCGTTTCCAATCCTGGAGCTTCCCATTCACTGTCACCGGAATCAGACAAATTTTCACTCTCCATATCAGATGAAATATCTTCTTCAAAACAACATGCTACTTGAATTAGTATCAATTACAGGAACGCCAACTTTTTCGCGAGCTTTTGTGAGAATTTGTCTTCTGTCTTCTCTTACTTCTCGATATACATCTCGTGCACTCCATTTATTATCGAACCGGAGACTCATCTGAATCCATATCTCTGAGCTTTTAATCGGAAAGTTATTGTCTTTAAAATTTCCTGACATAACAAATTCTTTGACCACTTCCACAGCGTCATTCACAGATACTCTTGCTTCCCTGGGCATCTCTGGATATCTTAAAAAAACACACACTTTCATAAACAATACTGATCCATGTTATATTTATTATTAACAAATGTACATAAAAAAATATCGTTTACTCAAGATAAAAATTTAACGTATTATTACCAAAGATATTTTGATAGATAATTAAGTAGTTTGATAGATACCTTATTATTATTGTTATTATTATTACATCACAAATTAAGTAAAGTTTAAAATAATCTTTAAATACAGATATGAACAACAATCTTTAAACAATTTATTTATCCACGTATATACTATGTATAGACTGTTTTCAAGCAAAGTATATCGATGCCGATTGTCTTTTGTTTTAAACTCTGTCGTGACTTTCTTTAGTTATATTTAAAATATCGTTTTTATAAAAATAATCATAGTCAGTGATTTTCTTTAAAAAAAAAAAAAAGCGAAAAAATTTTGTACTTAAAAACATTTTTATACCCCAAAAACAAAAGAAAAATTGAAGAGACAGTCGTCTTGATTATCGTTGTTTTTCATAATTTATTGGCGCGATTTTAATTTTTAAATAAAAAAATATGAATCTATAACGCGAAATCGTGGTTTCATATTAAATCTCTTATATAATTAGAACTTGCCAAATATCTAATTAATTTTTTTTCATAATTTTTTAAGTACTGAACTGCAAAATTAATTTGACGAATTGAAAATAAAAATAAAAATTTTTTTTATACACGGATATTTTAAAGCTAATAATTTTATTTAAATCAACGAAACTAATATTTTTTTTTCAATTTATTTGTATTTATATTTTCAAAAAGTTAAAAAATTTAGAGATACATTTTTTTAAATTTATAATTTTTAATTTTCCTATTTAATCCATAAAATTATTTGATGTGATTTTATTTAGAAAGAATACGTCTCATGAATAGATACACATATCAATAATTACAATTAGTACATCATCGAGGATACTCAGTGGCAAGCTGTCAAGCATAACTTTACTGCAAATAAAATCAACTAATGTTGATTTAGGTTGTCCGATGTACTCTATCATTTTTTATTTGTCCAAGAGTATATTCTTTCAGTGTCTTAAATCAAAAAACAAATTAATTAATTAATTAATCTGAGACTACGTGTAATAATTCTGAAGCTTTAAAAAGAAAAAAGTTCCGATACTTCGAGTTTTCGTAAGTTATTGTGACCACAGACAGATGGATGAAGTTCATACAAACTAACTGAGGACCATGGAAAATTTTTTTTAATAATTTTTTTCTTTACAAATAATAGAATGGACGTTCATTAACAATATTAATTGTGTTAATTAGGATATTTTTCTGTATATATATAAACTTATGTCATCATAAAATTCTATATGAATATAATAGAAGCATTTGACTTTCTTAAGTAAAGAGAAAACACAGCCTCAACTGCTACGCGTTGTGAAGTGTGCAAAATGATAAATGATTTCAATACCTTGTTTGTACATCGAGAGTAACAGCATCCCGAATTTTGTTTAATGATATCAAAAGCATATTTAGCTGCTACAGTTTTGACAGACGCTGAAACGTCTGTTGAGACTTTGGACAACGATGATTTATCAGCGAATGACAAATTTACAAACTCGTGGTACGCATTCAAACCCATTGTTAGTAGCGTGACGCCCAATCTTTCTTCAATTTATATCGGGATACATTACTGTTTCTTCCACTAAATTAAAATTTAATTAATTATCATTATTAAGTTCGATTAAGTTATTTTTAAAAATGAAATAACTTCTACGTTGTCATTTTATTCTAAAATTAAAAAATTTATTTTATAAAATTATTGGAAAAAAAAATTTCTTCATCCATAAATTTATCTTCTTATTTTTAGAATAGTTAAACTACTTTAAATTTATTAACAAATTGCCTTTTGAAAAATAGATCTTCATGTTAGTCTATTTGCAATAATTAGACTTCAGAAAAAAAGATTGTCAAAAAACATGAATAGAATTTTAATAGAATTAAAAGGAAGAAAATTTTTTTATGTATACTTAATAAAAGAAATTGAGAAAACTAAAATGAAAGCAAAGAAAAACAATTTTTGATTATCTTTTGTTATTGTTAATTTTTAATAAGTTTGTGACGTATTTCTTTATTGTAAGTGAATTCTAATTATTATGAATTTTTGTAAGTAATTTCAGTAGACTATTAATCTCTATAATTGGTTTACAATACTCCAGTCGTAATAATTATCTTTAGTTAAATCTTATAAATATAGTTTTTTCAATATTAGAATTATTATTTATGTCTAACTTACGATTTCTATATCTTGTCATCTTTATAAATTTTTTTCTGATAACACACAACATGAAATTTATCCAACTTTTTGTAATTAATGTAATGTCACCCATTCCCAATAATTCTATACTGATAAAGTTTTTGTTTTAAACGGCTCCAAGTCATCTATGTGCTCTCCGATACCAATAAATATTACAGGACTGCGTAGCTGCAACACTAATTCACTTTTCAATTAATTAAATATTTTTAAAAAATTAGTATCAGATAAAAAATTAATGAAATAAACTTTACGCTGATAAAGCTCCACCACCCTTAAAGCATGTCCCATCCAACTTGGTGATACAATTGAACCAACATTAACGCAAGTGATCTTTAAAAGCCTTAGGGGCTTGAGACAAGCTCTGAGCTATCGTTAGGTCCATCACGAATCATAATATTATGTGGTTTCTGTAAAATAAAGTCAAACATTAATTAAAAACTAAATTAATTTTTAAATATAATTATAATTAATTTTTACTTACAACTGCATTTGGACACTCTGCAACATTTCCTTTCTTCAAATAAAAGTTTCTTCTTGTTTATGCCT
>NW_025403952.1:0-6166 GCF_020080835.1 Cotesia glomerata
ATAATCAAATAATCTAATATATGGGTGATTCTCTGTAAGGACATCTTATATCTGTATAAAATTGTCCAACCAAATTATTTTTAATTTTATTAGAAAAAAAATCTGGAAAACGGTTGACCCTAAAGGCCATCCCTGCAACTTCCCGCCAATTCCACACCTAAACGCTTGAAATTGCACTTATGACGTTTCTGAGCTCTTCGAGCTCAAAAATACAATTTGTGTGATATTTTGAGCTCTCCGAGCTCAAACAATTACCTCTTGTATGCTTTAGAGCTCTTCGAGCTCAAAAGTCTGATAGAAGTTGAACACAACAGTATTTTTTGAATTTTCAAACTGCAATCATTTCTAAATGAATGAATCGATTTTCACGCGGTTGTCAGTAATCCACGCACTTTTTCAGAATCCATGATAAACTATTGAACACAAACTGATCGAATCGAAAATCTTAGAGAAATTTGAAAAATTCAATTTTTCCGAATTTTTTCAAATTTTTTCGATAACTCACGAACCAATCAACCAATTTCCACGTTTTTGGTGGCGATCGACGTGATTTTTTGGGCTCTTATAATTATTTTATTTCGTCAAAAACGATCCGAAAAGAAATGTCGAAGTTATGTAAACACTTTTTTCGAAATTTTTCGTTTTCGATAACTCTTGAACTAATTAACCGATTTTGATGGGACTGGTGGCAATCGACGTGGTTTTTCAAGGTTAAGAGCTGATTAGTTTTTGAAAGTGATCGGTGGAGCCATTTAAGAAATTTTTTGAAAAAATATTGTTTTTGAAATTTTTCGTTTTTGATATCTCACGAACGAATCAACCGATTTTGACCGGTCCAACGGTGATCTACGTGGTTTTTCAAGGTTAAGAGCTGATTAGTTTTTGGAATCGATCGGTAAAGCCGTTTAAAAGTTATTCCAAAAAAAAAAAGGTGTGTGTGCGATTCACACACGATAGAAGTGAAACTTCAGTGAATCGACAAAAGAATGAGATGAATATTTATAACAAGGGTAGGATAATTACAAAGTTTAATTGTTCAAAAATGAAAGTATTTTGATTAATTTTAAAAGATATTTTATATTTTATTTAACATATGTTACATAATCTATTACTCAAGTTCCATATTTTCAGTTTCAACAAATGATACAAGAGGCTTATGATAACTAAAATACGATACAAATATTTTAGTTTCAATTTGGTTGATATATCTTTGGAACACTGCATCTATTACCGTTTTTGATCTTGTAGTTGATTGAGTGCGATTGTTACACATTTTTAAATAAAATGTTGTATCGAGAAACTCAATCAAAGGAAGCGCTGTATCTGATGCAAAATTTATGTTAAAATCCCCACTTAAAATCATCGGAATTTTATCATAATTCTTTTTGAGAATTCGCGATACCTCTGGGGTATATTTGATCAAATTTTCATGTATAAATTCAATAACTGATTTTATTGATTGGTTGGGAAAGATGTAAATTGCTACGATCAAAATTAAATCTCCTTGGTCATTTCTGCTCTCACAGGCACATATTTCTCCAACTTTCGAAAGCTGAACAGACAATGATTCTAGCTGTTGTGCATTGAGATCCATTTGTGGCGTAACAACACGGGCTCCATCATTTACGTTGTGATAAATTGCTACTCCGCCTGCCCTCGTACGTGGTCTTTTGTAATTAACAACAATATTAAAATTTGGAATGTCTACAATATCTTCATTATTCATCCATGTCTCCGAAAGAATTAAAAATTTGACGATGACACTATATTGTCATGTTGCAGATCTTGTACATGAGCTCGTAAGCTTTGACAGTTAAAGGTAAACAGTGACATCCCTTTTCTTTTATTTAAGAAATCATATAAAACATTTGTAATTGTCTCAAGTCGATTCAAGTTCAGCCTTCGAAATTCATGTTGTAGATCAATTGTAGATACTGACGCTCTTCGGCCATGGTAAAATTTTTTATCATTTTTTTTTGAAACGAGATATAAGCCGTTTATTGATGTAACTCGTGATAATGCGACGTACAAGAGTTGTTGAACGTGTGATTTATCATATTCATATACAATCTCACCAAAAGTAGCTCCCTGGGACTTGTGAATCGTCATTGCACATGCAGAGACTAATGGGAAATGATTACGTTTTACAATAACGGTTTTATTAGGTACTAGTGGTATAGATGATGTTCTGCGATCTATTGGTACTGCCAGTGGATGAAGATTATTTTTTGAATTGATGCCGCTGCCTTTCTTCTCAATTTTTCTCCGATTTTTGGAGATTCTGGAAATTCTAGCCATAAACGACCTATCTCTCCTTTGTCATTATATTCAATGAAAATTAATTTTCCAGTCGCACCATTTGCTAATCCATCTGATACATCGATGTTAGTTGTTATCATGTATGGTTTGTTCAAAACCAATGTAATTTGATATGGCAAACCTCCTGTATCAATAGTTGACATTTTATGTAATTTTTGACGCATAGAAGTTTGCTGTTCAACATTTCTACATCCAATATATATATCAGTTGCCTCTGAATTCACTTTTTCTTCTATAGAATTCAAAATTTTATTGTTGTATTCAGCAACTGAATGATTATTAAAAAAACAATCGTATACCGTCTGGACAAAGTCTCTCAGCTTCTTCTTCAGAGTAAATCCGTGACTCAATTAAATCTAGCTCTTCCTGATCTAACAACTGTCCATTACCAATTTTTGTTAATATTGTTGCAAAACTTTGATTAGCTTGTCGCATAACTTCGTTTAGTTCGAAAAATTTCAACCCTCACCATAGTGTTGAACCTGCTATTTGTCGTTTTATTTGTTTGTAAATTGGGGTAGCACGAACTGGCGGTAGTTGACGTAGATCACCAATCAAAATTATATCTAATCCACCAAAATGGACTTCAAAATTACCGGTGATTTGCTTTAACCTTGAATCTATTTTGGGACAACAACTCGGCTCCAATCATACTAATTTCATCGATAATCAATACACGAACATATTTAAAAAGTGATCTATATTGTTGGGCTACTTCAATTGATAAAGGAAGCAACTTTGAAAGACTTATCTTCAGTGCAGTGTGTACTGTTGTCCCATTGATAGCCACAGCAGCTTTACCAGTAGAAGCACAAGCGATATAAGCATTACAAAACCCATCACTTTCAGAATATCGATTATAAATTTCCATTAATAATTTAATAACAAATGTTTTACCAAATCCCGCTGGTCCTGTAAAAAATATTTGCAGCGGAGGAGGATCTTCCAACTGAAGATTGTAATGACGTGCATCAAAAGTTCCTTTTTGTTTTTGGTTTGCCATTTTCATCAGCTCATAATATTGGTCGTTAGGCATTAAATTTTCTTTCCGTTTTGCAATGGCACCAAGTTTATTTAGGGTTGCGAGACGTAAATCACTGTTTACATCCGAATTCGATTGTCATATAGCGTTTGGAATGGATTAATTTCTGGAAATCTAGTGGCAATATCATGAATCTCATCGTCATCGTCTGCTTCTTCATTTTCGCGACATAGTTTTCGGCATAGCTCTATAGTTTTATTAATGCTCTAAGTCAGATTCAAACTCTTTTACGTCGCTCCAGAATTTGATTTTCATTTTCGTCGTAAATCCTAATAAATTTCATCTCTTCAAGAATCTCGAATTCTTCATTCCGAAATGGGATATGCAAAGTCACCATTTCTCTTTATACTCATTTATATCTGAGGCTATGTCATAATTCCTATAACGAATGATGCGTTGTTGCTTTCGACGAATATAATCACCTTGCGAATTTTTAGTAAAATTAGCAACGAATTGTGCAAGTGATAATTCTTCCATTTCTTGTGGCCGCTTCTCGTATTTATCAAACCAGTTTTCCTTCCAAATACTTCCTTGTTGAATCTTCATCGATATTTAATTCATCTAATTCTTTTGTGTTCGTCTAATACGCTGTCGTTCAATAGGCCAAACGGTGGGAATATAAACTATGGAGACTGAACTTCTAGACATAGGTTCACGAAGAAGGTACCACGCCAAGCTTCCTGGCTTGTTAATTCAACGGTGTTGAGCATATTAACACTCATTTTTTCTAGTTATTTCTACTATATCAAACTCAGGGTTTTCATCCATGATTTCATGAATTTGTCTTTTTGTAAATTACTTATACCCCTATTAGTTTTATTGACATATTCAACAACATACGCTGCACATGAGTATTCTTCGATAATAAATTGCATATCTGTATTTGATTGTAAGACATTGAGAATAAAAAGGATTGAAAGGGTTGTGCCATTTTTCTTTAGGTTGTCGCTTCAAAAATACTTTAGGTCTGGTAATTCCAGCTTCAAGAATATGAAAATAATCATTATCAGAAGTTATATGATTTTGTGCATAAAACATTTCAATATTCTCGTAATCATTGTTCTCAAGATTAATTTGTATTTGTTTATACCGCTTAGCGTAATCAGCATATCCTGGATGATCTTTCTGCATTGGTTTTAATATTGTAGTGGATTTACATGGCATAAATGGAGCATCAAATCGGCATTTCTGGAGGTTGATTGGCATGTACTTTTTATAACAGGTAAAGGTATGTTTGTGACTTTGCAAGCGAATATGTCTCAGAAGCTTCTGATGAAGAAATTGATATCAATTGATCAATCATCATTACAGTAGTCTTGATAGTTTGTACCAAGAGGATCTGATGGAGCGGTCATTCAGCCACAATAAAATATGTGCATGAGGACTACCACGTGATGCTGAAATTCAATTCGTTTTAAAATAGTCGACAACATAATAATTTCCAAATGGGCTGTTCTTCTTTGATTGGAGAATAGTTATCAATATATTGACTATTTTATTAAAATAGATAGCACAGGTCACAGCATCTTCATTCACTAGTGTAGTCTTAGATATGTAATTCAGTGACGCAGCTTGTTCAGCTGAAATTTCAGTACCGTTATTTTTTAATTTGTACAATAATAATTGTATTAAATTGGTCCATCCGATTTCATTGGCACTCAAAGTAAGAAACATCGTAGGTTTTCCTAGTTGCCGAATCATCGCAAAAGATCTTTTTCGATCGCTCCAATACCATACTGAATTTGGTATTGAGCGCAGAAAAGCTAAATTACTTTCAATACAATTATTAATGTAGTCAGCTGGACTCAACTTGCTGCCGTGTAATATTAGTATTTTTTCCCACATGTTTAAATGCAATCGTAAGCGAGTCACGAACTCTTAACCCTCATAATTTTCATTGCTAGATATAATAAATGATGTGGAGTAACTCCACGCCGATCTGATCTTCGTAATTCGCTAGTTGCTATTGCGAACGGTGTTGCATTTACTCCCTCTCTGAATTTTCGGAAATGACCCAAATAAATCGATGGGAAAGAAAGTTCTTCGGCATGTTCATCAAAAATTATACTTTTGGGAATATTATATTCTCCAGGAGCGATCCGTAAATACATATCTTCATTCCAAAGTAGAGTTTTCTGTTGTGCTGTTAGACTCTCTTCGACCGGTATATCTTCACTCATTTCTTTCTAGATCGATTTCATTATTACTATTATTGTTGAAGAAGCTTTCATCAATTTTAATATCGTAAAAATAAATAAAGTGGAGTTTGAAGCAAATACTGAAGCCATGCACGAATTGTCCTTTTATTAACTAGTCCCATTAAATAGCTTGATCTATGTATTATTTTTTCTTTTAATGTGGTTACGTTAATACAGTAATCATCATCGACATTACGAGGGTAAGAGTTTTACCCATATTGTTTTACTCCTCGACTGGTACATTAATGATTTTGTCCATAAATTCCCATATTGCCCATGAACATGTCGTAACCGTCGAATTTGCATACAATGGAACTCGTGGTGAGAACAAAGTCTTTCCGAAATTAGAGTCAAGCTGGTGTGAGTAAAACCTCAGGTATTTTTTCATATTTAAAACCTTTTATAAGTAGACATTATAGAGGAATCACTTTCCTCCCAATTACTTTGGTAATGCACGTGTTGCACAGTAAAAATATCTTCAACTGTATTGTAATTTCTCAACTATTACCCTTAATAATTGTTCATCTTCAGCACGTGGTGATTTTAAATCTAACTTAAACCACACCTGATCATGTTAAATTCCTTATGAGCAAACTTATTTCGACGA
>NW_025403953.1:0-6163 GCF_020080835.1 Cotesia glomerata
CTTCGTAGATAATAATAGCTGGTTGGAATCGTTCAGTTCTAAAGGAAGCTAACATAGATGCTTCCCCAGGCAGTATTCGAGCGGCAGTAGCATCTACAGGATGGCTGCATGATAGGCCAGTACAAGAGATCCTGGACAGAGGAAATTGGAGATGTGCGGAGACGCTCAGACATCATTACTACTGACAGGTGACGGCATCTACAAAAAAACTCGACCATTTCTTTGACAGATAATTTCAAGACAATGTAAAAGACAAAGAGAGACATATCTAACCATATACTCAAGTATATTTTAATTTAATTTTAAATATAATTTAATTAAATTAGAATACTTAAATAGAAAATTAAGGGAAAGTATAAATTATATTTTTGAGTTACATTAATAATAAATAATAAATAATGACATACATTTTAATAAAAAAAAAAAAAAAAAATCCCAAGGGGTTTTCATTACAGAAACCTAACTCAGATATAAGCATAATCATATTATTTTCAGCATCACATAGCGTTGAGGTGATCACCAGCAGATAACAAACAAATCTCTCATAGGGATGCCGTGTATCGGACGGAGGGATATAATGCTAGTGTTTTGAACTACAACAAAACACGTATTATATTCCGGAGCCGATTCACGGCATCCCGGTGGAGTACTTACTGGATGAGAGCTGCTATGACTCGAGACGCGATCAATCCCGCGCTTGAGGTGATCATCGGGGCAAAGAGGGGTAGAACTACAACAAAGTCAGCCAGATGGCACGTAAGTAGGACGACTGTGGGAGATTTTTACACTACCACTACATAAATAAATAATACAAAGGTATACTTTGGCAGGTTAATATAATTTATTAAATATTTAAATAATTTAACGAGATCTAACAAATGTACTTAGATTACTTAGATAATTGGTATTATGTGCATCTACAGCTGTAGCGTGCGATTCAGTATATTTCTTGACCACCATCGGTCTTGGCGCTGCTGTTGCTGAGGTAGTTTCTCTGCTGGTCGTAGGTGCCGTCGAGGCACGTTTAGTTGCAACTCCCGTCGCTGTGGCGTGACCGAGCTTATCGTGCCGCCACACGACTAAAGGTAAGTACACAACAGCTTCTCTCATAGGGATGCCGTGTATCGGCTCCGGAATATAATACGTGTTTTGTTGTAGTTCAAAACACTAGCAGTAATTAACGTTTAATGTAAAAATGTCCCTGATAGCCAAGTTTGCCGCAACTTGTCACCAACTTGGCGGCAACTCTTGGAAAGTAACTCGGTTGGTGTCAACTTGTTCACCAAGTTGTCGGCAAAAGTTGCTCTGAAACTTTTTCACACCAAGTTGACGATAAGTTTCTCAAGAAATTTGGCGACATATTGCGGCAGTAGATTGGTCTCTTTTTTCTCAGAAACTTGTAGCCAACTTGGCGCCAACAGTTACAAATTCGGAAGTTGACCGCAAGTTGTCGCTAAGTTGGTGGCAACTATCTGACACCAACTTGGTTGGTCTGAAACTGTGGCTATCAGGGGTATCAACTATTATTACCTATAATATCATATAATGGTAAAAGAAAAAAAAAAGCTTCAATTCAAACTTGGGTGTATATTCGTCAATCAAAAGTTTATTTCAATTTTTTCGAAAAGCTATTGGAAGAAATAAAATTATTTTGTAAATTTTTAGCAATTGACTTGTTTTTTCGCGATACTGAAATCAGCTGACTTTTGACAATTTTTAAAATTTTTATAACAAATCAATTTTAATAAAGAAAATATTTTTGAAAATCTCCACTTCATTTTTTTTTATAATAATTTGTTTTAAAAATCTAAAAACTTATAAGATGTCTGTTGATTTCAGTATCATGTTTTTCAGATTAAATTTAAAAAGTAAATGAATTTAAATTTACAGCTTTCAATAATAATAATGAATACTCTGCGAAAAGTAAAATTAATTCGTTAGGATACTGATTACATAAAAATAAAATAATTTTTATATTTTTTATTTACAAATAAACAATTATAAAATTAATAATTTTATCGATACATATGTCAGTTAATTCAACAGTCATTCGTTGATTTCTGTCGTTAAGGAATGCATCAAATATTGTAAAATACTTAAAATCAAGCTGTTGGATCCTTTTTCATCAAAGCTAAATCAGCGTTCATCATATCTTGAACAAGCTCCTGTAATAAAAATATGTTTAGTAAGTTAAAAAAAAATTAATAATAAAATAAATTTAAACTCATATCAAAACTTACTTTGAAAGAAACGGAAGGTTCCCATCCTAATTTCATTTTGGCTTTTGAAGCATCACCAAGGAGCATTCCCTTCATAAAAAAAAGCAATTGTTTTTTTCAATTTATCTAGAAACAATAAATTATTAATAATCACAAAAAATGAATCAAGGTACTTACCACTTCCGTGGGACGGAAATATCTAGAATTTACTCGAACTAATACTTTCCCACTATTTTTATCACGACCTACTTCGTCAACTCCTGTGCCTTCCCAAATAATGTTTATATTAACATGTTGGAAGGCTAGTTCAACAAATTCTCGTACACTATGACTCTCACCGGTTGCTATCACATAATCCTCTGGATTTTCTTGCTGTAACATCATCCACATGGCCTAAAAATTAATCATCCCAACATTTAATCTTGATCAATATTTTAATTATAAAAATTAATTTTATTTTTTTTCACTTACTTTAACATAATCTTTGGCATGACCCCAATCCCTCTTTGCGTTTAAATTTCCCAACTCTAATACATCTTGTACTCCTAAATAAATCTTCGCAATAGTTCTGGTAATTTTTCTAGTCACAAAATTTTCGCCTCTTCTGGGACTTTCATGATTAAATAAAATACCATTACATGCATATAAACCATAAGCTTCTCGGTAATTTATAACAATCCAGTAACTATATATTTTGGCACAAGCTGTCAATTGAAATTCATAATTAGCAAATGTACAGTAAGTACATTTATAATTTAGGGAATTAGTTAAAAATTTTAATTAGAAAAAAAGTACTGTTAAATATTGATCGTACCATACGGTGAACGTGGATAAAAAGGTGTCGATTCATTTTGTGGTGCTGATGCATCTCTACCACCATAAAGCTCGGATGTTGATGCTTGATAAAATTTAACTTTTTTTTCAAGTCCACATGTTCTTATTGCGTCTAATAGTCTAACGGTACCAATAGCATCAACTTCACCGGTGTATTCACTCAGTTCAAAGCTCACCTAAAAGAAAGAAAAAAAAAAACATTTTTTATTAATGGGTAAAGATAATAAAAACAAATTTCAATTGATTGATTATAAATTTGTTTGACACAAAACCTTAACGTGACTTTGAGCAGCAAGATTATAAATTTCAGTTGGCTGAACAGCAGCAATAACTTTTATTAAACTGCTCGAATCAGTCATATCACCCCAATGTAGTTTCATTTTTTCTTGTTTATGACTTTTAGGATCAGCATAAAGATGTTGGATCCTAGTAGTATTAAACGAACTAGCTCTTCTTATAATACCATGTACTTCATATCCTTTCTCTAGTAAAAACTCTGCTAGGTAAGACCCATCCTATAATCATTTCATTAAATAGATCAATCAATTATAAAATAATTAGTTATTTTAATTTATTTACAATATCGACTTACTTGACCTGTTATCCCCGTTATCAATGCAATACGCTTTTCGCCGGTTGCCATTATGTTGAAAACTATAATTGTAGTAATAAAAGGGGGAGTGATTCCAATAACTTCAATGTGTTTCCAAGTCTTCCAGTGTAATATGAAAAATGTTAACGTGGCTAAATGACTGTTGATTTGTAATCCTACAAGGACATAGACGTTTTATTAAAAAATGCTGATTAATCCTTATCAGTACTTATTTACTGTTTTACTATCAAGTTACAAAACAAATTCAATTGGCTTTATACTTTATTAAATTTATTTTCCAATTAATGATCTGTAAAAAAATTCAATTTCCAAAAAATATAATTTATATTCATAGGATTTTAAATTTCAATGACAATAGACATTTATAAATTTATTATTTGTCAAAATACTGTAACATATATTTGAAAAAAATAATTGGATTTTTAAGTAATTAAAAAATTACACTATTTACACAGGTAGATGTAATCAAATGTAATTTAGACAGATATGACACCTCGTATAATGTAAACAATGAGTGAAATGAAAAATAATTCCACCATATGCTGATGACGTAGTAGAAAATCTAGCGGGAAATTTTAAAAGAAAGTTTTAGAAGTGGTTTTATGCACTAGTGGTAGAATATCATTAGTATTCCTTATTATTTCTTGGATCATTAATTTTGTTATGTTTTTGTTCAAGTTCAATTAATTGAAAAATAGCTAAAAAGTTATTTTAAAAAAAATAGTTTCTGAATATTTTAAAACAACGATATTTCTTGAGCGAATTGATTAATTGACCACAAAACCCTTCGATGCCTTTGCACTATTAGTTCATAAGAGATGACCAGTGACGCTTTTAGCTCGACGACTGCGTCATGATAAAACAATAATTTAGAGGATATTGATTAAAATTTAAAATTAACAGGTCAAGCCAATAAAAGCTTGTTAAAATAGAGAAATTTAATAGTTTTAGTATAGGGCTGAAAAGACTATGCAGACAAATGGCTTTACCATCATTACATTTTTGGTAGTTAAAGTGTTGCAAATGATAATTTGATAATCTTAATTAATCGGTCTTCTTTTCTCGGTAAATAATTTAACAAAATTATTATTTTAAACAGTGAAACCTTTCTGAAACCAACACTGTAGTTTCAACTATAAAATAAGCTCTATTGACCTTTTCTTTTATGCTGCTCTTTCTGTCACTCTAATACTCTTCTGTCACGAAATAGAAATTTCAAGTTCCGTGATATTGATTTTATAGTTCGAAAATCAATTTTTTAGATCTAATGAAATCAAATTTTATTTATTTGTAGATTTAATTCTAGTTCAACTCTTTTACACTGAGAGAAAAAATTTCTTTTGAAAAAAATGGACGTTGTTGTGACAAGAAATTAATTTGGTGAAAATTTAAAACAATTTTATTCCTGTATCAAAGATTAACTATTTTTATAACTCGACGGCGAAAACGTCGAGCAAAATAGAACCTTGTCCAGGTCGCTCAAATTGAATTATATCGATAATAGAGAACTTAAAAGGTGCTCTCACGACGGTACTTTAGTAAAACCTCGTATCTCTCATTTAAAATACATAGAAGATACGAGGTTTTACCAAAGTACCGTCGTCTCAACCTCCTAAGCAACACCGCAGTTGCAACTCAGGCTGGGTTAGTGCACGTTTGGACGCCAGTTATTTTTTCCTATCAGGGAAATAACAAACCCCTTTATGTTCAGGGCCAATCTGCAGGCATCCGTGGGGAAAGAAAAAATAGAATAGTATTAGGAGTGAGAAAGAGAAAAAATAATATATATTAGAATTAAGAAATTGTATCTGACGATTAATTTATTGAGATAAACCCAAATTCCTTCGTTGGGTTATCTCAAACAAGTATAATTATAAATTTAAAACACCACTGGCCAACTCGAGGACCCAAACGCATGACTTTCGAGACAGGTACTTTACTGTGATGCCCCTTACTTGTTATGGGATCGACTCGAATTCAAATTATAAATATTTGATTTGGAATAAATAAATAAATTACTGAAAGGCAGGAGACGACGCGGTGCTCGGAAAATACTCAAGCTCAACTTGTGAGTTACTTAACCAAATTATCAGACAGAGACTCGAACAAGGACACCAGATTCACACTCGACTTACACCAATGCGGGTTCCCGGCTTCCCGCATGTCTCCCGATTTTCCTCGCCGAGAAAACGTCTGAGGCCTCGTGTCTGATCACGAGGGCCTCTCAAGCCATTTGCCAAAATTATTAGTTCCTTTGGTCGCGATCGATAGTACAGGGAATCACCCGTGCGAGTAAAGTAAAGGGTTACGATCTATTATCGATTTTTAATATTATGATTTAGTATTTCTTTCGTTACCTGTCTCGATACCCAATAGTTGGACCTTGAAATTTAAATGCTGAAATAAGCTTACAATATGGTTAGATACAATATGGCAAATACTTATGGCGATATATACATACAATAATAATCTAAAAAAAATTATAAACAGTTCAATA
>NW_025403954.1:0-6123 GCF_020080835.1 Cotesia glomerata
TTTTGATAACTCTCGAACGAATCAACCGGATTTTGATGGAACTGGTGGCAATCGACGTGGTTTTTAAGCTTAAGAGCTGATTAGTTTTTTTGAATTGATCGGTAAAGCCGTTTAGAAGTTATTCCAAGAAAACGATTTTTTGAAACATTTATGTTTGAAATTTCTCAAAATCTGGCGAACCGAATCGATTCAAATTTTCACGACCTTTAATACCAATCATACTCATTGGATCGCCTATTTCAATCCGGATCGGACCGGAGCCGTTCGAAAGTTATGCGAGGTTTATACATACATACACACACATACACGCGCACACACACACACACACACACACAGAGACACACATACATACATACATACAGCCGCACGGACACCATCTCGGGAATAGTCAGGGAAGCTTCCTAAGACCTCAAAACGTCGAGATCTGATGAAAACTAGATTTTCGAAAAACGGGTTAAAAACAATAACTTCCCGATTTTTGAAAATTTTCAATTTTCTTAGCGGGAAGTTAAAAAATATCCGGTCAAAAAAATTGATTTTTTAATTTTTTTATTTTGTATCTTTTTGTAATGAAAAAAAAAATTTTTTTTTCCTAATAGTCTTATGAACGTGGACTTGGCGCGATTTTTTTTTACAGTGAAACTTGTTTTGTTCGGATCCAATTTACAGAGTGTCTTTATTTGTCATAGGCATGCCTAATTGCCGACTGAATCCAATTATCCGGTGCTTATATCTAATTTGGATGATTGAGACCCGGCTGTATATAATCCCGCACCCGCGGTTTGATTGCTGAAAGTAATCTGATCACCGTCGTTATGATCCCGCTCAGGGTTCTCATGTCGAGCCACATACCGTCAATTATTCCATTAACCAAAGCCAGGTCACGCGGATCCCACGATGGGAGATGCGCATCGAAAAGCGTATTTTTTCCGTCGGAAAACGGAACTTTTTCCATCCGACAAAATCATTCTTCGTCTTCTGAACCGAGCCGCGTCCAGTCCGCAGGTGTCGCATTCCTAAAAGGATTTATTAACAAGCTCGAAAGCATCGGTCTGCCTCTAATGATACAGATTTTATTTTCTGCAAGACGCTGAGTGTGGTACAACTTGCTACCCCTTGTGTTGCGATGCTGGGAAAGCATGTCATCCAATAAGAACACTTGGAAGGAAGCTCTGGAGTTCCCATGCTATGCTCTGACGGTATCATCAGGCTCGCCTCATTGGTATTCCGGGTGAGTGTCGTTAAAAGGAGACTCTTGTAGTTTACGAGCGACGTACGGTCCAGACAAATAGCTCTTTTGGGAAGGAAGGATCTCTTTTTTTTTATCTTAAAAGCCCGACATTGTTCTGAGAGGTAAGCTTTCTTGAAAGGGCAATTAGACTTGAGCAATTGCTCGCTTATTGTCTTCCAAGCTATTTGGGAAATAAATAGGATTCTTGTTACTATTATTGTCGGTAATTGCTCATTTTTTTTTTTCTAGTCAATCATTTCGAAGAAAATGCTGAATTTAAGGACCTAATGATGTTTTGTACAAATGTACACAGAAAAAAAAATTTCATGACTACACGGTGAGAAATTTCTGTAGAAATTTACTATGCATACATAATAAGACTGAACCTTAATGACTCAATTCAAAATATTACCATAAAAATTTAAGAATATCATATTGTACCAATCAATATTTACTAGGGACCATAGTAAATTTCACCATGCAACTGTTACATAAACATATATAAAAAATTTTCGTAAACTGACAGAACAAAAAACTGCTAGTGTGCTTAAAACTTTTCATTATAGTTCCATAGTAAAATTTCTGTTGCTCAGTCGACAATAAAAATTTATAAAAAGTTTCACATTTAGTCACGTGTACTCGGTTTAAATTTAAAATTGTGACTATGAAATTTTCAAATGTCCCATAGTAAACGCATAAAAATGCGCGTCAGTCGCGACGCGCGCTCTTTCATTTTTTCGTCCTGCTTTTTTGTCAACATAAGTCTACAGACGCTATCAGTAGTGGTTAACGGTGTTATGAAAATTGCAATAAACATTAAGTTTTAAATAAATATTAGTTTATAAATCCATCAACACATGAATAGTTAATGGAAATTCGTAAGATTCATAAATAATAAAATATTTAATAATTTACCGTGAAAAATTAAAATGAAAACAAACATTTGATGGTTAACCTGCAACCGACACTTCTAATAATAATAAAAAATAATTTAAAAGTTATATATTGTGTTTATAATTATTCATAATAAAATTAAATGCCAAAATAAATCCTACGTTCATTGTTAAAAATGAAAAAAAAAATAAAAACTATATTTTAAAAAATATTTTTAAAAATTATTGCAAACAAAAAATCTTGTTTGGTTTGATATTTTTTTTGATTGCTAAAAACATTTTTTACTCTAAAATTTTTTATTTTTTACAAACGTTTTCTTATTTTTTTTGCTATAGTACATTCGGAAATTTAAATTATTGCATATTTCATTTTACTATGGTACATTTCAATTTTTACCATTTACTATGTCTGATTTCATTTGTTTCGGAAATTACTATGGGCCATTGTAAAATTTTATTCTGAGTCAATAAGGTTCACTAGTAATATGCACCATTGTAATATCTAAAATCCATGCAGAATAAAAATAATAGAAATTTCTCACCGTGTACACGGAAAAAAGTAAACTGTAATATTTACTCGGATTCCGGTTAATTTTTATAGTTTCAAACAGTAAAGCGGACATCGGGGTGGCGAAAATATAAATATTACAGAACTTAATGTAACAAGTATAAAATTGAATTGAATTTATTGATTTATGCCAAAGCCTTCACTGGCCAGATGGCAAAAGAAAAATATACATTTTGTGAATACAATACATTTTGCACGACTCATGATGCGAAGCATCAGAGAGTGCTTTACGATCGAAAAATTTTTTTCGCCTCATTTTAGCAACTATTTTTAGTACTATAGCCTTGTTAGTTCACGGAATCAAGATATTTTGCATACTATTGTCGAGATAATTTAATGGAGATTAATTCCGTACTTTCTAAAAATTGATTTACTGCAATAGAAACGGAAAAAACATCAAAATAGGTCAAAAAATTTTCCTGTCCGTCATGTATGAAACCCCGGAAACACTGTAATTTGTGAAAAATCAATTATTTGAGTTAAATTTTTTTTTTAAAATTCTAATCGACGATTGTAGGTCACTGAATGCGAATGGTTAATTAATTCAGTGTCGTTTAATTACAATTAATAAAAAACGAAAACTACAAGACTGTATATCTATATATATATCCATGTAAAATTAACATGGATGATGATATATCTATATCTATAAATATTATGTACATTTTATTCCACCAGGGGCACTTATGCAGTACCTTTTTACTACAGCTGTTTTTTCGGCAATTAATTTTGAACGACTTAGTTTTTTTTTTTTTTTTTTTTTTTTTATATTTCATAATTAAATGAGCATTATGAGTCGTGCACTTTTGGATTTTCCAAACTTTTTTACTTTTATAATCTTAGACACAGATGATCCTGACGATGGAGATGGCATTGGAGTAATACTCTGATGAATTTATTTTTCCTTAATTTTTTATTAGTTTTCTCACTTAGATAAATATTTGTTGACATAAATCAAGTTGTGGAGTGATATTCTATGACCTTTGAAATTTTTTTTCTTACTCCGACCCATAATTGATAATAAACCGAAAAAACAGGATACACCCTTATGGTTTTAGAAAAATGTTTTCTTAAAACCATAAGGGCGTATCACAAAAAAAATTTTTTTTTTTCGTTTTTTCCATAGATGTCAATATTTTCAACATTTTTACATTGATTGGAGCAAAAAATAGTATATTACACACCTAGGGAAGTAAAGTAAGAAATGTCTCAGATCACATGTAATTGTCGGCCGAGGCGAAGCCGAGGTTGACAAACATGTGATCTGAGGCTTTCTTTTTTACTTCCCGTGGAGTGTATACTATTTTTTTGCTCGACGAAGGCAGAAAGCGGCAACTTCGTTTAGCGCAGCGGGCCGAAAGTTGACGCTTTCTGCCCGTCGAGCAAAAATAAATATTTTTTTTGCCCTCCGGGCGGAAAGTGGCAACTTTCGTCCCGCTGCGCTAAACTAAGTTGCCGCTTTCCGCCTTCGTCGGACAAAAAAATAGTATACACTCCTCGGGAAGTAAATAAGAAAGCCTTAGATCACATGTTTGTTGACCTCGGCTTCGCCTCGGCCAACAATTACATGTGATCTGAGACATTTCTTACTTTACTTCTCTAGGTGTGTAATATACTATTTCTACGCCCTTATGGTTCTATAGAACCATAAGGGCGTATATTTTGAGGCAAGCTGCATTGCAAATTAAATTTTTTTTTACCGGAGACAGGTAAATTTTACTCACACCTGTAAAAAGTATTTCTGTTTCTAGTAAATGGTAAAGCAGCAAAAAAAAAAATTATATTTATGCTATATAGTATTTATATTATACATATATATATACGCATTATAATATATAATATCATATAACATCATATAATATAATATCATATTCTATCATATAATATCATATAACATCATATAATATAATACACAGTAAAAAATATTGTGTATTTGTGTCGAAAACTGTTTGTGTTAAAAATTGTAGTGTGTTAAAATAACACAAAGTTTGTGTTACTTTATTTTGTAACATAAAAAATGTGTTATACACTCTTCATTAACACATTTTGTATGTTACTGTGGAATTAACGCAAAGTTTGTGTCAAAATCTCCATCAATATAACATTAACTTTGTGTTAACAGCGCGTCGGTTCTTTACTTTACGCAGCAACCGTTTTCACAAAGTGAGCGTCATCATTGGCATCTATTTTGTTGGTGTTTTGAGTATTAATAATAGAGTTATTTATTCGAAAAATTAAAGATAAAAGTGAGTTTATAAGACGAACAAAAAATTGATGTAATCAACGGTGAGTGATTATTTATTTATTATTGAAATTTCTGAATACTGTAGATAACCTTTCTTTCTTCAAAGATAACCTTAAAATTTGTTTTTATAAAATTAAGTACTCTTAATAGTAGATATTAAAAAAAATATTCTCTGTAAAATTTATGATTATTATAAATTAAAATTTCTGAATTTTTTAACTGCCAGTTAGTGATTTTTGTTTTTATTAATTTTTTTTTTTTTTTTATACCAAGTATACAATACTAAAATTTATTTTGACGTAAGTTTTATTTTTTTTTAGATAAGTGGGAATTCATCTAACATTCAAAAATTTGATGTAAATCAAAGTCAAAAAGTGACTGTCATGTTTATTCTGGAGTGGAAAACTACTAACGTTCGAGCAAAACCAAATTTGCCTGATACATTTAACAACCTTGTTTTAAAAAGATTAATCTTCATTATAACTAATTATTTCTTATAATCTAATATTCTTATATAATCTAATATGAAAATATAATTAATATTATTAAATAACAAAGACAATTATATTTTTTAATTTGCTGCTTCATTTCTAAAATCTATAAATTGTTTTTCGATTTAATTATTTAAAATTTTACCTACAATTATTTACATTCAATAACTGTTGATTTAATAAAATGTAAATAAAAAAAAAATTTTTTTTTAATAAATATTATTGACTACAGTTGAGGAAATAAAAAAAAATTATTTTATAGGTATAAAACAGTTGATTAGAATAAATAAAATTATTTAACATTTATTTTGTGTTAAGATTGACACTTTAAAAGTGTAAGATTCTTTGCGCCCTCTTGTGGCGATATTTTAACATAATCTTTGTGTTAAAAAGGGGTTACACAAAGTTTGTGTCAAAATTTCAACACAAATTTCGTGTCAACCGTTTTTAACACACAAACTGTGTTGATTTTACACAATATTTTTTACTGTGTATCATATACTATCATATAATATCATATAACATCATATGATATCATATAATATCATATAACATCATATAATATCATATAATACCATATAACATCATATAATATCATATAACATCATATAATATCATATAACATCATATAACATCATATAATAATATCATATAACATCATATAATATCATATAATATATTATAACATAATAATA
>NW_025403955.1:0-6090 GCF_020080835.1 Cotesia glomerata
ACTCTAAAATTAACAGCCACTTGATCAGTTTTTAATTAAATTTTACAAATAAGTAGGTTTTAGAAAGTTTTCTTGAAAATTGGACTTGTGAGTTTTCAAAATTCTACATCCCCAAGCGTCACAAAAAAAAATGTTAACTTTTTAGTAGATTTCACTCAACAAGAGTTAAAAATTAATAATTGTCAACCAAATTTAACAAAACATTAACAAAAAAAATTTATTGCCGCTTGGGATGTATTTCTTCGTTAACTGCGCTTTATTTTGATTTTTTCAAAGAGAAACAGTTAAAGTATTGGTGTCTGTTAATTTCATCTTTATTTTTAATACATAGTATGCCGAATTTATAATAATTTTAAAAATATTGCAGCGAAACATGAATCAACTCAAAAAACTTTAGTCCAAATCTAAAACAAAACAACGGAATGCGCTGACAACTGAAAAGCCAACATCGCCTTGCAACTGGGGTCGGTCCATCAATTCCAGATTCTGAAGTTGATCCTGATATTGCATTGCCGCTCCAAACTTAATTAAAACTGCACCGATTTTATTTTCTTCAAATATGTCTGAAGAAGAAGTTACTAGGACGTTTTCATCTTTTTTCCTTCTGTAATTATTTTATTTTTAAAACTACCAAGATATTTGCAGTTCTGACTTTCTTATATATTGGTTAATCGTTCACTATTAATGGAAATTATAAGAAATATTTTTATCTAGCTAAGTGTAATGCTGTTGACTCAATGGAATGTGAAGAACACATAAGCCTTGAACAACTATTCCCAGATGATGAGAATGATGGCAATGATGATGAAGAATTACCACGTGAACCCTCATCGTCTATTGTTACTAAAAAATCGTTGGTAGAAATAGTTTTATTAGCCATAATACTTAAAATATATATTTTAATTAATATTTTAAAATCATCTTAGCTCAACAATATAGGAAAGAACTAAAGGAAGAAAAATCCACCCAATGAAGACGAGAAATTCTATAGAAGCGAAAGGTTAAGAAAATAATAAAAGCAAGAAGAGAAATTGATTTCAACTGAAATGTCAACATAAAAGAAAGAGATACATAATCCTAACAATAGAACACCTGAAACAAAAATATAAATTAGAGATTCGTGCAGCAACCGCTGCAGCTGAACTGAAGTGAGTTAAATTTATTAAGACAACAAAAATAAGAATTACGGGCATGATTGACATGATTTTTTCTGGATATTTCTAATTTATTATTAATTTTTATAATAAAATAGCATAGAAATGTAAAGATAAAAGATTTATCGTTAGTTTGAAAGATTTTATAAAGGGTGATAGCAATTTTTTAAAATACAAATAATTTTATACTGTACGTTAAAAAAACTTTTCAAGTACCAAGGGCTAACAGTATTTTAATTTTAAAGTGCATTTGAATGCAATTTTTTAACTTATATTAGAGTGTTAAGCCCGTAAGCTTTTTATTAAAGCATGTATTAAATTTTTTATATTAAATAAATTACTTTTTAATGTAATCAAACCAAAAATGTCAAGGTTGAAAATAAAAAATAGTTTTTATAAAAAATTTTTTTTTTTATTAAAACACGTTCAAGAACTTTTCTTATAGATATATATTTTTGAAAAAGTGACTACAAATGATATCTATTTAACGAAAGTTTAAATTTTTATAGAATCCATTATATTTACAATTCTGAATTTATTACATTTATGAAGTTCCGGAATTCAACTGAGATAAAATTGTGACTTTTAATTTATGATTACAAATTATCAAGAATACGTGATCAAGTTATCCCAGTTAGTTCACGTTCAGAATATCTCATGTAAATTCGAGAATTTTGAAAAAATTCGACTATCATGAGCGCTACCAGGCCATTCTGGAACAATAATCTAAAAATTCCATCCATGAGCCAACAATCGCCTACGAAATAATAAAATTATCATATTATAAGTTGTTCAGGCTGTAATGACTAGTGAAAATAAAAGAAATACTTACTTGTACATTCAGAGAAAAAAAAAAGCCCTTTCGATTTCTGTTGATTTCCATTAATATTTTGAAACATTGTATGAACTCATCGGATATAAGTGCAATCAATTGCTCCATCAACCCCGAGGTATTCCAATTGCTCCATTACCAAATCCCAAACGTTCAAAAAGTCTCTGGTTTTCTAATTTTGCTGCTTGAGTTCGGAGGCATTTTTTAATGTAATCATGAATTTCGCCAACGCAAAACGCTTCACCCGAAAAACTATTCTGGAAACTGTTGGTTTATTGATACTGAAACATGGTATCACCTAAAATGAGCTGTAAGAATAGTTTTATCAAAATATATATTTGTTTGAAAAATAAAAACGCTCTTTTTCAGTGTTCTGCTAAGTTAGCAAATAACTGTAAATAAGAAATAAATACTCTCAACTTGATTTATACTGGCCTGAAAACTTGCAGTTGCATAAAATCGCAATCATATATAATTGAAAAATTGGTGGGATTGGTAATCCTCGTTTATTGACCTTAGTTAAATTTTGTTCTATAAGAGGTAATATTCCGAATTTAACATTATCCTTGTCAAATCTATATCTTCATTTGAATTCGATGTCTGAACAAAAATCAAAAGCGATCTTGCACATCTCGAATATAACGTTTTGGATCACGTATGATTAAATCATCGTCGTCCAAATCAAAATTGAGATCATTATTATCGTCGATGTCAATATTATATAACCCCAAAAATTCATTATTTGAACCACTTTTTCACCAAATTATTTAAGATTATCTCAAGTCAACTGAAATGATGACTTAGAAAAAACTCTCTTATTTGGATGAAAAGTAAGGTTAAGGTATTTTATAAGACCGTCTTATTTGAATATGAATACATCAGAAATATCTAATGCTCAAGCTTGTCTTAAGTTAAAATTATGAATATTTATCCCAGCCACATGTCTTAGATAAGATCAAATTTTGAAGTATATCTTAAGAAAGCCGTATATGAATCTAAACGCTGCCTTAAGCTTGTGCTTAAGGTGCACTTACTAAGCCGGAACTATGAATACAGCTCTAAGCTTAGTAACAATTTGTTATTATTTCCTTCTAGACAAGAATCACATCCACTGGCACATGTGACATACGTCAGTTCTACAACTTACTCCAAAATATTTGCAAAATTTTTGTATTTAGTAACTAAGTGAATAATTAGTTTTACTTTTACTTAAGCCATTTTCTTTCTGGAAAGAAAATCTATGGACACAGTAATTAACTACAGAGGTAAAAGATTAGTAGAATTCATGGAAAACAATAGCATGGTATTAATCAACGGTAGAACAGTGAGTGATACGCCGGCACACTTCACCTGCACACACATTGGAAGAAGCATAGTGGACTTGGGCTGGATGAGCAGCAACAGACTCCCAGACATCATAGACCTGGAAGTCATTCAAGAAAATAACCCCTCAGATCACTTCCCGGTTTTAGTCACCCTAGCTGCAAAGTATGAACATCTTTCTAACAAAGCTACTGTTGAAATGAAGAGAAAATTCCTCACCTGGAAGGCCGAAAATAAAGAAAATTATAAATCCCATCTCAGATATTCGCGTAAAATCACTGTTAATTTTGCTGATGAAAGTCTAGATCACATTTGCACAAATCTCACCGATGCTATTATGGATGCTGCTCAGTCTGCTTCTATGGTCATCACAAATAACCCTCAGCGTAGGAAGGTCAAAAAACAGAACCAAGAATGGTTTGATACAGATTGTCGCACAGGATTAAAATTGGTTAAAAGGTTACTTACTGAATGCAAAACAGCTGCCTTCAATATACCAGAACTTGATAAATACAGGAGGGCGAAGAAAGAATACAGAAGATTGATCAAACACAAAAAAAAGGAACTCCAAAAAAAGAAGTTGGACAGCCTTGCGAACACTAAAAACTCGACGGAGTTCTGGAAGGTAATAAAAGAGTCTAGATCCAGACAATTCCAGCACAACCCAATCCCGACTGGCATCTGGGAGGACTTCTACCATAAAATCACGCCGACAGCTGATCCAGATGACACAACTTTTTGTGGAGTAGATCATCCAGACTTAGATAAAGAATTCACCTTGGAAGAACTTGATAAGGCATTTGCTCGCTGCAAAAATAACAAATCACCTGGCCCTGATAACATACAGAATGAATTCCTAAAGAATTTGCCATGCAACTGGAAGCTCTATACTCTGTGCCTAATAAACAAAATTCTGAGCGAAGAAATACCGCCAAATCAATAGTTCACTGCTCTGGTGACATTGATACACAAAAAAGGTGATAAATTAGATCCCCAAAATTATCGAGGCATTGCCCTAATAAATCACATCGCTAAACTTCTCACGAGCATGATTAACAGTCGACTAACGAAATGGGCCGAAGAAAGTAAAATTATCTCTGAAACACAAGCGGGATTCAGAGCCGGCAGAGGATGCTCTGACAATCTGTTCACTGTGCTCTGACAATCTGTTCACTGTGCTTTGGAAAAAACTCTTCGATGCAGGCTGCAGTGCCAAACTGGTTAGACTCCTCAGAAATATTTATATCTCTGCTCAGCTGAAGCTAAAAATAAATGGCCCGCTGTCCTGTGACTTTGAAATAAACGAAGGGAGTCCTCCAAGGAGAACTTACTTAGCCCACTTCTTTTTCATTATTTTCATCGCCGACCTTGAAGAATTTCTAAGGAATCAGGGCTGCGAAGGCACGAATATTGATGGCTTGCTGGACATTCTTCTGTTGAGGTATGCTGACGATCTTGTGATTTTGGCCTCTTCACCTATTGACCTCCAAAGTAAAATTGATCTACTCAAGTTGTACTGCGACAAGAATTTACTAAACGTGAATATAGACAAAACCAAGGTCTTAATCTGTAGAAGAGGAGGCAAACACTCTATCAATAGGCAATTCTTATATGGGGAAAAGGAAATCACAGCAACAAGCTCATACGAATACCTAGGCTTGAAAATCTCCTCATCAGGGTTCAGCAGACCAACTGCCTTAGCAGCGATCAACAAAGCCAAAATGGCTTTCAGTTCAGTCCACCCTATACTCATGAAAGCCAAGACGGACTCCTTCAACTGCATAAATTAATTATTTGATAGCATAATTGTATCTACACTTCTATATGCCGCTCCAATCTGGGCTGTCAAGTATCTAGAATTAATTGAGCAAGTACAAACAGAATTCTATAAAAGAATTTTCTGTCTGCCAAGAAACACAGAAAAAGCCCTACTTAGAATTTGACTAAGCAGACTCCCACTTGCTTTCCAGGTCCTCACTGCTACTTGGCAATGGATTATTAAAATCCTCGAAATGGACGATAATAGACTTCCAAAAAAATGTCTTCGCCGTTTACTAGACCTTAGAAATTATAACAATAATGATAAGCATAACTGGCTTGCCTATGTATTTAATCTGATCGGAAAGATCACACCCGAGCTACTGACTACGCTAGAAAAGCTTGACCCTGATAGCTGGAAAGCATCTAAAACCTACTTCCTGGAAAAATATAAACTGCACCTACATCAAGAAGACCTGAGAAAAGCCAAGAATGCACATTACCTGCAATTACAACTACCTAGACCTATGGATGGCAACAGAGCTATGTTCCTGAACAGAAGAGTCGGTTTTCAAGCTCTAAAAGTTTTCTTACAAACGAGGCTTGCCAGCAAATACTATTTTCACCTTTCTTTTAACCAAACTTTCTACAAATTTAACCCTGCTCTACCTTGCCCTATCTGCAACTCGGATCAACTGGACACAATTGACCATCTTTTCAACAACTGCCCAATCTACAAACCCTACCGTGACTTCTACTTAAAATCCTTGGATTCCTCTAATCAACTCCAATGCGAGCTTCTTGAATCGCAACGACGTATCCTCGATTAAAACAGTATATCACTTTTACAACAGTGCTGGCGGTTGAGAGCCTTCTGGTTAACTGAATAATAAGAGCTGAGTATAATTTGTCATGCTCAACTGTTCTTTCACTTTTATTTATTTTATTTATATTATATTATTAAAATTATATTATGTTATTTTGCCAAATCTAACCTATTGTTATAGACTATGTAACTGTCTG
>NW_025403956.1:0-6088 GCF_020080835.1 Cotesia glomerata
TCTTAAAATTATTAAATATCTGCTAAATTAATTTTCATAGAAATAAAAAAATAAAAATTACAATTTTTAAATAAAAATATGCAAATGAAATCAAAATAAGTTAATTAAAATAAAATAAATAGTTGTCACGAAGAAAGAATAATTAAAATTAAGGTTATTCGGCACAAATTGCTGTATTTTTTTCTCTAGAAAATTCCACACAGAGATTCATGCTTTAAAATGTTTATCACAGTTTTATCAACACAAGCTGGTGACATTGTAGTTAATGCTGATGATAGATAGTTGAAGTGGATGGATATAAATCACATTTTGTTGCACTTATTACAATTACATAGTATGCAGTATGTCGATATAAATATATTTATAATTAATATGTAGGTTTTAATACTTAGTAGTGAGTAAGCTGATGATCAGGTTGTAACATTACAGATTTCAGCATTGACTTTCACTCGACATCTATGGCACTTGGCAACAGATCCTAGTCATGGGCAGTTGGACAATCTCCAGCGATCCGCCATGCCGTTTCATAAACACTCAACCTCTTTTAGACTCTCAGCTCTTAGGACTTACAGCTGCTCCTTGGCTCCCCCAGCTCTAAGCTAAGGCTAAGAGCGTTACTCAGCTTTCAGCTTTCAGCTTGTACACATTGTACATAGCAGCAGCAGCAGCAGTCACTCTCTCGGCAGTGTGTAGTGTAGTGGCAGCCCAGTCCCAGTTTCAGCCTCAGTCTACATATTTACTCACTACTCAGTCTCCCAACTCCCGATACCCAATACAAACCCAGTTCTCAGTCTAGTGCTTCTTAAGTTCGGTATATTATCAATTGTAACGACATCTGGGAGTTCTCCGCTTGGTAAATTAAAAAACCGGTTCTTGCACCTGATTACTGTTTATATGTACTAATAAATACTTGTAAGTAATTATATATATTTACACACAATAATTATGACATTAAAGTTAGCAGTCACTTGACAATTTAAAAATTATTTAACAAAAAAATTTGTTCCGAAAAATTATTTTTAAAAAATTGCATTTTTTATTTTTTTTTATTTTTACATATCAATTTATTTTCTATTTTCTTTGCCATAATTTATTTGTTAAAAAAATTATTTAAATTATTAAATATCTGCTAAATTAATTTTCATACAATTATTATGACATTAAAGTTAGCAGTCATGACAATTTAAAATTATTTTTAACAAACAAATTTGTTCCAAAAATTATTTTTAAAAATTGCATTTTTATTTTTTTATTTTTATATGTCAATTTTTTTGCCATAATTTATTTGTTAAAAAAATTATTAAAGTTATTAAATATCTGCTAAATTAATTTTCATACAATTATTATGACATTAAAGTTAGCAGTCACTTGACAATTTAAAAATTATTTTTAACAAACAAATTTGTTCCAAAAAATTATTTTTAAAAAATTGCATTTTTTATTTTTTTTTATTTTTACATGTCAATTTTTTTTCTATTTTTTTTGCCATAATTTATTTGTTAAAAAAATTATTAAAATTATTAAATATCTGCTAAATTAATTTTCATTGTAAATAAATTTGTTCCAAAAAATTATTTTGTAAAAAATTTTTATTTTTATTTATAAATGTCAATTTTTTTATAAAAATTATTAAAAAATAATTTTTTTTGAATTTTATTTAATAATTTAAATAAATAATAACAAAATTTTATTTTGGAGTAAAAAATTAAAAAAAAATGATTTTAAAAATTTTTAGAATGATTTATTATCTTAATTATAAAATAAATTGTATTTACTTGTACATATTGACGTAATTTTGATTGCAAGTGATGAAATTTAAAATCAAAACAATTTCCATGTGTTTTGACACGTGAGCAAGTTTTCTTAACCTCTCATTGTTTATTTTTAGCTTGTGGAGAGAATAATTCATATTTTTCTATTAAAAATCGTGTTTAATAACACAAGTATTGATAAAAATGGGAGAACTTGAGTTACTGAGAGAGAAAATTGGATTAAGTGAGTCGAAAGCCAAGGAAACGTTGAAAAATGCTCAAGTTACTAAGAACTTACTCGCTTGTATTGCTGAGGTATTTATAAAAATTATTTTAGGATGTATTTAATATTCTTTCATTTAATTTTTTTTTTTAATCATTTTTTCCAACAAAAAATTACATAAATCGCGTGCTTAAAGGTAAAAGGGCTTATAGCTAAGGGTTAATAGGGATTTGTGCTGAAAGGGCGCATAAAAAAATTTTTTTTTGCCATTCGGTTTGAAATTGTCTGAAACGTAAAAATCAGTGAAAAAAAAATTTGGTTGAATAATAGTTTAACAAGACAAGTTATACTAAAATAACAGCCTCATATACAAAGTAAAGATATAAACAAATAGAAAATAAATCAATCAAAAACAAATTACGTAAAAATTAAGTGATTAATTTAAAGTAAAAACTACGATCAAGACAACAACTAACTATAATTACCTGGATATTAACATGGACAGTGCAACCAAGGGCAATCTAGCTGCACAAACGGCGCTATGTAAGGCGAAAACAGACAGCATCCGGTACGGCATGCTCTATACTAACCAAGGCCAGAGCCGACTCCTGGAACGCCAGAACCCATTTGTTTAATAGCTTGGTAGCTCCAACAATTTTATATGGAGCGGAAACTTGGGGCTTAGACCATCTAGAGATAATTGACAAAGCACAAACAGACTTTTTCAAGAGAATTCTACTGTTAGCACTAAATACACCAGGATACATGATCAGGCTGGAAACTAAAATCACCAACCTCTCAGCAACTCTCCTAGTACTAACATGGAAGTGGATAACACGCATCCTCAAGATGGAGGATGATCGATGGCCAAAAATCTGTCTGTTCAATCTCATTAAGCTAGCGAATAACCCAAATCTTAAGACCAAATACAACTGGGCCGAAAAGTTCAACAAAATCATCAAGGAAACTAATATGCTGAACATGTTTGCCAACCTCGACCCCAAGTTTTGGGAAAAACATCTTGCTGATTTTCAAAATGCTGTTGTGGAAAAAGCAAAACGCCAAGACTACGATTGCTACCTACGTTCGACATCCTTACAATCTCAACTAGTATGGACCAGACAATCCGACATGCCCATGTACCTGAAGATCCGTTGTCCAATCTACCTGGCTCGTACGGTTGCCCAACTACGACTCGCAAATATATATAATTGCCGGATCACGTGCCTTGAACATCATCTCCGCTTATCCCCTAGGGAATCCTGCAAAATATGTAACTCCAGTGTTTAAACAGTCAAACATATATTGGCATACTGTCCTGCCCTTGATGATCTGAGAAACAAATACCTTCACAATATCGCCGTAACCTATCCAATAAACACACGTACGCTGTACACTCTGAATATTTACTCCAAAAAAGAAATGGAAAACCTGGCTCGATTCATCGCTGCAGTTTCTACCAGAAGATCCAATACCTGCTTATAACCCTCCCTTCCTCCCCCACATACAGCTCTTTTCCTTGTCACATTAAATTCTTCCCAAAAATGAATAAATTGGTACAAATAAATAAATAAATATGTAACTGTGCCTCCCAAATCATAAATTGTAAATGAGATGCATTGTTATTATCTTAAAAACAATAAGTATACATACAAATGCTCTGCCAGCTGAGACTGTGGCTGTGGATAATTTGGTTGAATTTAAAAATGCTTGCTTCAATCATTTCTTTCAATTTGATACTTAAATTTGAATTAAATTAAATTATATTTAAATTCGATCTTCACTTTCAATTTCAATTGGAATTTTTGAATACCTATGCGTCTTAGATTTATTTGTAATTATTTTAATTATCACTCTGAATTATTGCTTTGAATTGATATTAAATTAAATTATATTTTATAATTATAAGATCTTTCTATATATCTATCTACATACATACATACAAGTAAAAACTACGTAAATAATTAAATCACGCGTACTTTATTGTTTTTTGAATATATTTCCTTTTTTAACTTTAAAAAATTTTATAGTTGAAATTTTACGCCGCTACTACCACAGAAAGTTTTTTTTCACATTTTTAAACTACGAATATGTTCTTTTGTAAACTGGCTGACAAAAAAATTATACGCCCTTTCACCCAGTTAAATCACCAAAATTTCGAATTCTTAAAAGTAAAAGGGCGTATAATTAAAGACATACGCCCTTTTACCTTTATAATTTTTTTTTTCAATTTTAAGCGTAGAATGTGTCTACTACTCGATTGGCAATAAAAAAAAAAAATATACGCCCTTTTACCTTTAGGCACGCGAAATATTAAATTATTTTTAATAGTAAAATAAAATAAAAATAATTTATTTGTAGGCTGATAAATTTGGAAAACTCGATAAAGACTCAGGAATTTTATTATATCATTTGGCTTCCAAGATCAAAGCTCAGATAATTGACAAGCTGGGTTTTGTTACTGAGTATATTGTCAATAAAAAGCTGGACACTACTCAGCGGGTTGAAGCCGCGTTGGCCTACTTGTTGAGCAACATCCGCGACAATGTTAATATTCGAGAGTTCGAAGAAGCTTGTGGTGTTGGGGTTGTTGTCACTCCGGAACAGATTGAAGCCGCGGTTGAGAAAGCTATTAAGAATCACTTAGATGATATTAAAGAACAAAGGTATATTTAGTTTATAATTATTAATTATAATTAGCAAGTATTAGATTTACATGTGGAAATTTAAAAAAATTATAAGTGAGAATTATTTTTAATATTTTTTTTTTGCACGCCTCATAGCGCGAAGCGCGTGAGGTTGTGCTTTATATACTCGACTCGTCAAGGTCAAGCAATTTTGTGATCTTTAAATGCCTCTATCACTACCATATTACACTTATACAATGATATAAGTAGATGTACAACGAAAAAACACTTAAATTAAACCATCTTTTACTTTCTAAAATCATTTCATGTTGCTATTTTTAAAAAAAAAACATTTTGAAAAAAATTTTACGTGGACGTCCGGATGTCACCCCGTTTTGGATGTACCAACGATTGATCCCGAACAAATTGATATTTCAAGATCGGACTTTTTTTATTAGTTTAAGAATTCGATTAACTGGGTCCGTATTTCATATCAGTGGCCTAGTTTACGTATTTTTTTTTAAATTGAATTTTTATTAAAATTCACTACAACCGTACAAAGCCAAACGAACTTTTCTTATTTGTCACGTGAAAATTATGGCGCCACTTGATCAAGCTAGATTTTGTAGACTGCGTGCGCATATGACAAGAAAAAAAGGCGTTGATATTTAAAAAAAAAAATAAAAAATATGTAAGGAATTACTTAATTATTTTTTTTTTTTAATCAATTACACAATTAATTTTTTTCTTAAAAAATGAATGAGCGTTATGAGGTGTGCACTTTTGGATTTTCCAAACTTTTTTATAAAAATTCCAAGGATTATCAGATGTCTGCTAATTTTAATATTATGTTAATTTTTTAATTATTTTAGATACCGATTCAATTCAGGTTTATTGATGGCAGAAATAAGGGCTGAGTTAAAGTGGGCGAGCGGTGAATCTGTAAAAAATGAAATTGGAGTTCAAATGATTGATATTCTTGGGCCCAAGACTGCTGAAGATGAAGCTCCAGTTGGTAAAAATCAAAAGACAAAAGCTAAAGCCGCTGATAAAGCGAAAGCTAAAAGTATAAAAAAAGATGACAAAAATGACAAAGGTACTAAAATTAATTGAAAAATAATTTAGTTGGCATCTACAAATTTTTAGAATTTTATTTTTTATTACAAAAATTTAATTTGTAAAAAATTTTAAAAATTTTAAGTGCAATTTTTAAAAAATACATTTTAATTCTAATTTAATAAATTAAAAAAGAATTAAAATTGTCGGCTAACTTAAGTATTATCTAAAATTATGATATTGAAATTATCAGATATTTGAAAATTATTGGAATTTTTTTAACCAATCAATTCTTAAAAAAAAAAAAAAAAAATTATTAAAAACTTTTTCTAAAATTTCTACTTGTAGAATTTTCAAGTTAAATTTTTTATTACAATTTAATTCTTATAAAAAATAAAAAAGCTGTTCATTTTTTAATTAACAATTTTATG
>NW_025403957.1:0-6078 GCF_020080835.1 Cotesia glomerata
GAAGGAAACAGAAAATTATAACGCAAGAAATTGGCATTTTTACAATCCATTTTATTTAACCAAACCCTAATACACACAAAACCCCTTCAAAAATAGTCAAATGACAATCTCTAATCCCGACGATATATCCTCTGATGGAGCGTCCTATCAGGGCTTCTCTATCATAGTGTCTATTCCCTCGAACGGCAGTCCCTCATGCGGAGCGTCTATACTGCGGTTTTCTATCTTACTACCGTTGTACCCCAAATCCGGCGCCTATACAACGACTTCTAAGTGCGCCCAGGAAGCTACAGAGGAGGATGTACCATGAACCTCAGGCTACACTGCAATACATACTTTCTCTATTCCACAACACACCTGCCAATATTTATTTAAATTACTGCCCACAACTCCCCGACCTGCTGTCTATAAAGGACCTCCTCAAGTGTATGCCCAGTGAGGCAGAGGAGGATACCTTGAACTCGGCCAACACTACAATATCTTAACACTAACTCACCCACACTATTAACTAAATTTCCAAACACATCCCAAATATTTCTCCGGACTCTACAGATTGGAAAATTTATATATTTATCTTCCAATCTTAACAAAAAAAATTAATTTCCCAAAAATTGTACCGAAACTGATTTAATACCCAGATCCATTTGTCTCCATCTACAATTTGCCAAATCCGAGTTCCCAACTTGTGCTCATAAAATCCCAACCCACCTCAAATTTCAAACTAAATCTCATTAACTAATTCTATTGCCGTGGTCTTAATAATACAACGAACAAATATTTAATTACAAGAGTCTTTGTATCTTGAATTAATAGATTAAAATCTCAATGACAGAGGTCTCTTAATAATCTGCCAACAATGTTGGTTAAACCGCGACTTCTAAACTTTATTCTTTACTTGAACTTACTTAATTTATTTTATAAGTTGTTGTGTTAAATTAGTTTACTTTTGAATAATTTATTTTACCAGAATTTGTCAATTATTTATTTGGTTGTTCTCCTCGAATATCTCCTATTGTGTCCAGATTATTTTATTTAATTAAGAACTTAATTTGTTATCAACTAAAAATTCATCAATTGATTTCTAGTACCACTTTACTAAACTGTTTTACTTGTATTCAATAATCGAGTTTTATTTTCTACATTATTTTATTTTCCATTGCTCCTATTAGTGCTGCAACTTGAAAAACTTAGCATTTATTTTGTATTTTATTTTATCTTCGAGTGATTATTTTCTGCCCCAGCAACACGGCAATGATTTAGTCTCGGACCCGAGTGCGTTCCTACCCAGCGCCATGCGGACAAGATGGCTGACGCTTCAGTCTGGTCTTGCGTTCCTGTCGCAAGTTTTGGTGTATTTTTCTCTGGACGAATTTTTACAAGTTTTATTTTCATCTTTAATTAACAAATCTCTCACACGAACAATTTTCAGCAATTTTGACTCGATTCAATTTATTGCAATGATTCTTATTTTTAAACAATTAAATTTATTATAAATTACTTTCCCGAATTCTAATAAATTTTACGAATAAACATCAAGTTTTTGTTATAAATTATCGATGAAAAATAACATTTCTGAATAAAGATTTTAAATGAACCAATAAATGATATGGATCAAAAAATAAAAATTTAATGAGACGTAATAATAAAAAAAAGTTAAACGACTTTCGTTTTCAAAGTTATTAAAATTGAAAATAAAAATCTCCTGGTGAAGTTACATAAATAATTAGTAACAAATTATCTAATTAGTATAATAAAAACATAAGACATGAAAGAAAAAGTAGTTTCAACCATCAAATCGCATTTTGATATATCTTATAAGGCAACCCGAGAAAAAATATTTATATATAATTATATATATTTATATATAAATTGGTTATATATGATTATATATGAAATATGGCCAAATATAATCATATTCTAATTATATATAATTATCTATAACTATATATAATTATCTATAACTATATATATAATTATATATATCTATATATAATTATATATAACAATATTTAATTATATATTTATTACACCTAATTAATTATTGGGTTAATTTATGGATAGAATATTTAATATGGTCCTACGCAATTCTGTGTAACTAATTAAAATGCAACAAAATATCTAGATATAATTTTATAGCTATAACACCAGCGGTCACCCATCCAACTATTAACCCTGCTCAATGCTGCTTAACTTTGATGATCTCCGTGCGTCTTGAAGTGTCTGTCTGCTGTGCTGCTGTCTTAGATGGTAACGATTCTATGATCTACATAATGTATCATATGAGTTTATCATAAATGGAATATAATAATTGATTTTAATATATATTTGGATAGTCATTATTCATAATTTATTTATTTTACCGAATTTCATTTTAATATAACACTTATTTAAATAGTAAAATAAATAATGATTTTACTATTAGGCAGTAGCAGAGCAGACCAAAACATCTCATAGGAAATGTGACAAATTTTGTATTTCAGAATTATTTAAACGTAATTATAAACATCATTTTACACTTTTTGTGATTACCAAAAAAAAATTTTTTTTCAAAGAAAAAATTTTTATGTCTGTTAATTATATATAATCATATATACTTATATATAATTATATATGGGACTATATAATTATATATGGGACTATATACAATCTTGCATGGCTGTATATTGCTCCATATATAGTCATATATAAAAAATAAATAATAGTTTAAAAAAACTAAAAACACGCTTTTTATAGAAAACCAAACTAAAAATAGAAAATAGAATTTTAATAAATTTAAATTAAGAATAGTGTTAAAATTTCAATAAATATAAATTAATAATAGTGTAAATAAAAAAATGTATTTTTATTTTAAAAAAGCGTGGGGTGCTTTTTTAAGATATCAAAATGATAATCACTCTACTCATATCTGTCAATAAAATATTTATAACTATTGACACCATGCACCCCACGCTTTTTTAAAATAAAATACATTTTTTATTTACACTATTATTAATTTATATTTATTGAAATTTTTAACACTATTCTTAATTTAAATTTATTAAAATTTATTTTCTATTTTTAGTTTGGTTTTCTATAAAAGCGTAGTTTTTAGTTTTTAAACTATTATTTATTTTTTACTTTTTTAGTTTGGTTTATTTATAAAAGCGTGATTTTTAGTTTTTTAAACTATTATTTGTTGATTATCAAAAAATATTTGGGCGCGCAAATTACCCACGGAGAGTTACATACTGACAAACTGACATACAAGTGAAAGCTAATATAAAGCGTGTAATAAAACCTACGGAGGAAAACACCTGGTTTCGAAACTATAACTTCGGGATGAGTCATCAGAGGATTCCCGGGTTGATGTACGGGTTTATCTGTGCCATTCCCGATTGAAAACCTACGGAGGAAAACACCTGGTTTCGAGAAAATATAACTTCCGGGATGGTCATCAGAGGATTCCGGGTTGATGTACGGGTTTATCTGTGCCATTCCCGATGAAAACCTACGGAGGGAAAACACCTGGTTTTCGAGATATAACTTCCGGGATGGTCATCAGAGGATTCCGGGTTGATGTACGGGTTTATCTGTGCCATTCCCGATGAAAACCTACGGAGGAAAACACCTGGTTTTCGAGATATAACTTCGAGATGGTCATCAGAGGATTTCCCGGGTTGATGTACGGGTTTATCTGTGCCATTCCCGATGAAAACCTACGGAAGAAAACACCTGGTTTCGAGATATAACTTCAGGATGAGGTCATCAGAGGATTCCGGGTTGATGTACGGGTTTCTCTGTGCCATTCCCGATGAAAACCTACGGAGGAAACACCTGGTTTCGAGATATAACTTCCGGGATGGTCATCAGAGGATTCCGGGTTGATGTACGGGTTTATCTGTGCCATTCCCGATGAAAACCTACGGAGGGAAAACACCTGGTTTCGAGATATAACTTCGGGATGAAGTCATCAGAGGATTCCGGGTTGATGTACGGGTTTATCTGTGCCATTCTCGATGAAAACCTACGGAGGAAAACACCTGGTTTCGAGATATAACTTCGGGATGGTCATCAGAGGATTCCGGGTTGATGTAAGGGTTTATCTGTGCCATTCCCGATGAAAACCTACGGAGGAAAACACCTGGTTTCGAGATATAACTTCGGGATGGTCATCAGAGGATTCCGGGTTGATGTACGGGTTTATCTGTGCCATCCCACGTGAAAACCCACGGAAGAAAACACCTGGTTTCGAGATATAACTTCCGGGATGGTCATCAGAGGGATTCCCGGGTTGATGTACGGGTTTATCTGTGCCATTCCCGATGAAAACCTACGGAGGAAAACACCTGAGTTCGAAATAGCACTTCGGGATGATGTCAGAGGATTCCGGGTTGATGTACGGGTTTATCTGTGCCATTCCCGATGAAAACCTACGGAGGAGAAAACACCTGGTTTCGAGATATAACTTCGGGATGGTCATCAGAGGATGACTAGGAAGGTCATCACCTGGGTTCTAAGGATTGATAATAATCAAAAATTTAAATAATATCATTATGGTGGTCTCTTTATGCGAGGAGAGTTACGCATACTGACAGAACTGACAAACTGACAAGCTGACAAACTGACAAACTGACAAACTGACATACAAGTGAAGCCTAAGCAAAAAGCGTGTAAAAAAAATAATAGTTTAAAAAAACTGAAAAGCTTACGCTTTTATAGAAAACCAAACAAAAAAATAGAAAATAGAATTTTAATAAATTTAAATTAAGAATAGTGTTAAAAATTTCAATGGCTATAAAATTAATAATAGTGTAAATAAAAAAATGTATTTTATTTTTAAAAAAGCGTGGAGTGCTTTTTAAGATATCAAAATGATAATCACTCTACTCGCATATCTGTCAATAAAATATTTATAACGTATTGACACCATGCACTACGCTTTTTAAAATAAAATACATTTTTTTATTTACACTAATGATAATTTATATTTATTGAAGGAAATTTTATACACTATTCTTAATTTAAAATTTATTAAAATTTATTTTTCTATTTACAGTTTTGGTTTTCTACTCTTTGATCGTTTTCTTACGGTACTAACGACTATTATTACTTCAGTTTGGTTTATTTATAAAAGCGTGATTTTTTGGTTTTTTTAAACTATTATTTGTTGATTATCAAAAATATTCAGGCGCGCAAATTACCCACGGAGAGTTACATACTGACAAACTGACATACAAGTGAAGCTAATATAAAGCGTGTAAAAAAACTACGGAGGAAAACACCTGGTTTCGAAATATAACTTCGGGATGGTCATCAGAGGATTCCGGGTTGATGTACGGGTTTATCTGTGCCATTCCCGATGAAAACCTACGGAGGAAAACACCTGGTTTCGAGATATAACTTCAGGATGGTCATCAGAGGATTCCGGGTTGATGTACGGGTTTATCTGTGCCATTCCCGATGAAAACCTACGGAGGAAAACACCTGGTTTCGAGATATAACTTCGGGATGGTCATCAGAGGATTCCGGGTTGATGTACGGGTTTATCTGTGCCATTCCCGATGAAAACCTACGGAGGAAAACACCTGGTTTCGAGATATAACTTCGGGATGGTCATCAGAGGATTCCGGGTTGATGTACGGGTTTATCTGTGCCATTCCCGATGAAAACCTACGGAGGAAAACACCTGGTTTCGAGATATAACTTCGGGATGGTCATCAGAGGATTCCGGGTTGATGTACGGGTTTATCTGTGCCATTCCCGATGAAAACCTACGGAGGAAAACACCTGGTTTCGAGATATAACTTCGGGATGGTCATCAGAGGATTCCGGGTTGATGTACGGGTTTATCTGTGCCATTCCCGATGAAAACCTACGGAGGAAAACACCTGGTTTCGAGATATAACTTCAGGATGGTCATCAGAGGATGACTAGGAAAGGTCATCACCTGGGTTCTGGGTTGATAATCAAATTTAAATAATATCATTATAGGTAGTCTCTTTATGCGAAGGAGAGTTACATACTGACAAACTGACAAACGACAAACTGACAAACTGACAAACTGACAAACTGACAAACTGACAAACTGACAAACTGACA
>NW_025403958.1:0-6058 GCF_020080835.1 Cotesia glomerata
CGTCACTTACTGTGGTTCTTGGCGATTTACCTGTTGACGATATGTGTGGAGTATGCATCGTGAACAAAGGAAAGAAGCATGAAGATATTCGTGTTATACGAACTGCTGCTGAGTTAATACGAAAACTTAAATTAAAAAGTACTCAGTACAAGACCGCAAGAAACATATCCTTTCACGTCTGTCAGCTTTCTTGACAACATGTTCATGCAGACATTCCTGGAAGTTATTTAGATGAATTAATTTTGGAAGAGCTGATGATGTTTGATGTGCACAAAAAAAGAGAAGACAGGAAAAGATGTCAGGAGTCAACGTATTCTGAACGAATCCGAGACGAATGATGACGAAATGGCCAATGAAGATGTGATGATGATACTTTTAACAGCCTTTGGAGCGTAAAAGATTACGTAGCCTTATTCCATAATCTCTGCTATTCGTCCGAAATCATTTATTTCTTCTCTTCTATGTGTCTACCGGATTATAAGTATTAACCGCAAAATCAGGATCGTAAAATTAATAGTCAATTTGTTGGCTTCAAGCTTTGGAGCATATAAAAGTGCGTCTTATCACAACACTGCTTTACATGAATTATCAGCAATAAAAGCGGAAGTAACAAAAATTGAGAAACCTTGTTTTACCAGTATGTATACGACAATGCAGATCATAATCCATCTACCATTGACGGAAAACACCATGCACATTATGGGTGGCATTTGTTGTGTAGCTCCTAAGCATGCTGTTTGTACTTCTGGGGAGATTCCAAAATTAAAGAGATTGCCAGCTGCATCGGAAGTTGCCTCCATAGGAGCTGTGGAATTAAAAGATTTTCCGGATCAGAAAACTACACTAGAACCTGTGAAATTCTTAGACGTATCCGGATTTACGTTTGGAGATGTTGTACCAGGAATCACAACAGTATATTCTACACAAATTTGGGCTTCTTATATGCAGTGTTGAAAAACTACCTAGTATTCGCGGCTTATTCGGATAGGATTGCTAAAGTACCGTTTTACCAAGTTTCGAAGATTTTTGTTTGCCATTCATGAGACGAGGAATCCATCGGACTTCAGAACAATTTATACAGCATTGCATTATGCTGCACAACAACACTGCAAAGAAACAGAACGCAAAACCTGCTTCTGTAACCTTTGATTATCCTCTGTACATTAAAGCTAAACAAATACTATGCAACACCAAGGAAGAAGATTTACAAAATGTAGTTCCTCGCTTAGGAGGTTTCCATTTGCTCATGTCCTATTTAAAAGCTATTGGAACAATAATGGAAGGTTCTTGGTATCTTTTGAAGACTGTTTTGCACAGTATTTGCCCAAAATTCGGTAGATAAGATGTTGTCGTGTACAGCTTACTCTAGAGCGATTCGTGCTCATATGCTAGCAATGACTGCAATAGGGGAAATAATTGCAGAGTTCGCAGAAAGTTCTGAAAACATAGAAAGTCATAAATATATTGAGCACATCAAAGAATCTCGACCACTGGAAGCTCCTCCATCATTTATAAGTATTTCGCGTCAAATTCAGAATAGAAAATTAACGATTTCAAATTTATTTGCTGATCTGGAAGAATTATCCACCCACATTAGACCAAGTTTATGAAACAGATGATGCTGTAGCCATGTTAAAATTATTCATCAGTGCCACAACGACACTACAGCGCAAAAGTCCAACTGCTGAACTGTGGCTACAGTACTTCAATAGTGTTATTGTGGCATTACAATTTATTGAGGCTGAACGTTTGGGCAATTGAATTTACATTTATCATGTATCAAGCAAATGTTACCAATATTTCATGCGGCAGGGCATTTTAATTATTGCAAAGGGAGCACAAATCTACCTTCAAGATATGTCAGATTTGAAAATGTGATGGATCCTTCCGAATTTATAACTTTTACCGAAAAAGGGCTTTTTACAGTAAGGCGTACGGACAAAGCTTGGTCTGGAATTTGGCCAGACATGACAATCGAGCAAACGTTGATGCGAGTTTTGAAAACTGGTGCTCAATCAGTAACTCATGGGCGTTCTGTAACAGACAGTGTTTTTAACACGATTCATCCAAGGCATGCCGTATGCTTACGACATAATGGACCAGCTTGAATCGTTTAGCAATTCGAGATGTGCTACCTCTGATCAACATGTCGATCTCACGTTCGCTCGTCGGAGTAAAGATAGGGGCAGATGTTCGTTCATTCAAGACCTGGCTTTTTAGAACATGGGCTCTTTGATTCAAGACCAGGTAAAATTATGTCACTTTCAACTGGATTAGTCGGCGATTCAACTGTTGATTGTCATAAAGCTATCGAAAAAGGTCTGAAAAAGTTTGGCAAAATGGTTGGAGCTAATGCGGACTCATATAAGTTCAGTAGGAAGGATTGTGTGAGAACTCTTGTAAAGACAACACCACTTTGTATAATAGACGAAGAACCAATCACGGTCAATACTACACTTTTGTTTCAACGCATTGTAGCATCAATGATTAATAACAAAGACATTGTAAAAACAGCTTTACTTCACGAACTTGCTCCGTTCCCTATGAGCTTATTTAATGATAAAGGCTTAATGAGAGAAAGTAATAAGTCTGAGTTGTATAAATCTCTTCAGTCTACAAAATTCTTTAAACCAGACCCTTCTGAGTACAATTACGTCATCGATGGTGGATTTCTCTTACATAAAGTTACTTGGCGTAAGGATGGAACATTTCAAAAAGTCTTTGAGGATTATTCAGCATACGTTTGCAATCATTACTCTGCGAATGCTACAATTGTTTTTGATGGTTATAACATCGACAACTTTGGGGTCAAATCTTATGAGCGCTACAGACGAGTACGAAATAAAATTTCTCCAGAGGTAAAGTTTACTGAAGATATGCCAATTCCGCGAAATAAAGACTTCTTCCTTTCAAATCTAAAAAATAAGTCGAGATTTGTTGAGTATCTAATTAATTATTTACAACAAAAAGATAGCTTCACTGTTTCCCAAGCAATTGAAGATGCGGATGTATTGATAGTACATACAGCAATAGAACTAACACAGAAGTTCGATAAAAAAGTTATCGTGGTAGGCACAGATGTGGATTTGGCTGCAATGATTATCGATTTAGCACCTAGTGACAAATATATAGCTATGTGGAAGCCAAAGATTTTAAAAACACCAGATGTAATTTACGAAGCTGATAAAAACGCTAAATTTAAGAATTTGTTACTATTTAGCCATGCTTTCACCGGGTGTGATACAGTAAGTTCCATCTTTAGAAAAGGTAAACACAGCTTACTGGAATGCATCCAGAAAGACCCAATTTTGAAACAGGAAGTAGAAAAGTTTTATAACTCTCAATCGTCAGTCAGCGAGATAAAAAGAAGCTGGAGAGCGAGTTATGCTGAAATTATTTGCAGCTAAAGAAGATACGATTAACCAGTGCAGAATCGAACGCTTCTCAACTGGTGTCACAAACTCTACCGCAGTAAATTTGGCAACTTTACCACCAACAGCTTCTGCTACACATCAACATTCTTTAAGAGCTTATTATCAAGTGCAGACATGGCTTGGTAATTTAAAAAATCCTGAAGACTGGGGATGGCAGAAAACAGAAACTCTCTTTCTACCGATTAGAACCACAGAACCTTTGGCACCAATAGATTTACTGAAACTGGTACACTGCAGCTGCTCAACTTCAAATTGCAGCAAAAATTGTAGTTGCAAAAAAGCTGGGATGAAGTGTACTAGAGCATGTAAAGAATGTAAAGGGGAGAGCTGTTCAAATGCTACTGACCTGGTTCAACTTACTGAAAACGCCAACGAAGATGAAGAAGATGATGATGATGATTTTGATTATATTTCGGAAAAAGAGTTAGAAAAGCGAAATACAAAACGATTAGCTTACGAGAAATTCAAACGATCGATCTATGGATTAGATGATACTGATTCAGAAGAAGAAGAAGAAGAAGAAGAAGGAGAAAAGGAAGAAGAAGATCAAATAGAAGAGGATAATGCAGTTGAAGAAACGGTGGAAGTCTCTCGGACTTCTAACGTTGATGAGCCAAGTACTTCACGAATTTCTCCTTTGAAAAAAAAAAGAAAACCGAAAAAAAAATTTTTCGGTAAAAGTTATAAATTCGGAAGGATCCATCACATTTTTCAAATCTGACATATCTTGAAGGTAGATTTGTGCTCCTTTGCAATAATTAAAATGCCCTGCCGCATGAAATATTGGTAACATTTGCTTGATACATGATAAATGTAAATTCCAATTGCCCAAACGTTCAGCCTCAATAAATTGTAATGCCACAATAACACTATTGAAGTACTGTAGCCACAGTTCAGCAGTTGGACTTTTGCGCTGTAGTGTCGTTGTGGCACTGATGAATAATTTTAACATGGCTACAGCATCATCTGTTTCATAAACTTGGTCTAATGTGGGTGGATAATTCTTCAGATCAGCAAATAAATTTGAAATCGTTAATTTTCTATTCTGAATTTGACGCGAAATACTTATAAATGATGGAGGAGCTTCCAGTGGTCGAGATTCTTTGATGTGCTCAATATATTTATGACTTTCTATGTTTTCAGAACTTTCTGCGAACTCTGCAATTATTTCCCCTATTGCAGTCATTGCTAGCATATGAGCACGAATCGCTCTAGAGTAAGCTGTACACGACAACATCTTATCTACCGAATTTTGGGCAAATACTGTGCAAAACAGTTCAAAGATACCAGAACCTTCCATTATTGTTCCAATAGCTTTTAAATAGGACATGAGCAAATGGAAACCTCCTAAGCGAGGAACTACATTTTGTAAATCTTCTTCCTTGGTGTTGCATAGTATTTGTTTAGCTTTAATGTACAGAGGATAATCAAAGGTTACGAAGCAGGTTTTGCGTTCTGTTTCTTTGCAGTGTTGTGCAGCATAATGCAATGCTGTATAAATTGTTCTGAAGTCCGATGGATTCTCGTCTATGAATGGCAAACAAAAAATCTTCGAAACTTGGTAAAACGGTACTTTAGCAATCCTATCGAATAAGCCGCGAATACTAGGTAGTTTTTCAACCTGCATATAAGAAGCCCAAATTTGTGTAGAATATACTGTTGTGATTCCTGGTACAACATCTCCAAACGTAAATCCGGATACGTCTAAGAATTTCACAGGTTCTAGTGTAGTTTTCTGATCCGGAAAATCTTTTAATTCCACAGCTCCTATGGAGGCAACTTCCGATGCAGCTGGCAATCTCTTTAATTTTGGAATCTCCCCAGAAGTACAAACAGCATGCTTAGGAGCTACACAACAAATGCCACCCATAATGTGCATGGTGTTTTTTCCGTCAATGGTAGATGGATTATGATCTGCATTGTCGTATACATACTGAGTAAAACAAGGTTTCTCAATTTTTGTTACTTCCGCTTTTATTGCTGATAATTCATGTAAAGCAGTGTTGTGATAAGACGCACATACTCCAAGCTTAGCCAACAAATTGACTATTAATTTTGATCCTGATTTGCGGTTAATATATAATCCGGTAGACAATAGAAGAGAAGAAATAAATGATTTCGGACGAATAGCAGAGATTATGGAATGGGCTACGTAATCTTTTTTTACTCCAAGGCTGTTAAAAGTATCATCATCATCTTCATTGGCCATTTCGTCATCATTCGTCTCGGATTGTTCAGAATACGTTGACTCTGACATCTTTTCCTGTCTTCTCTTTTTTTTGTGCACATCAAACATCATCAGCTCTTCCAAAAATTCATCTAAATACTTCGGAATGTCTGCATGAACATTGTCAAGAAAGCTGACAGACGAAGGATATGTTTTGGTCTTGTACTGAGTACTTTTAATTTGTTTTCGTATTAACTCAGCAGCAGTTCGTATAACACGAATATCTTCATCTTCTTTCCTTTGTTCACGATGCATATACCACATATCGTCAACAGGTAAATCGCCAGAACCACAGTAAGTGACGATACTTTTAATCCCTGTACCTGAAATCGTGACGTCAGTACCGAAATGACTTTCTAAATGTGTTATTAGAGTTTTAGGTGACGGCTTATATTCC
>NW_025403959.1:0-6032 GCF_020080835.1 Cotesia glomerata
GGCCAAGGGAAAAGTGTTTTCTTACATAACTCCGACACTTGCTCCTGGATCGTTTTGGACTCAACGAGATGATTTTTAGAGTTTAAAAATCACTTCAATCGCCAGCTACCAACGTCAAAATCGGTTGAATGGTTCGAGAGATATTTAATCTTAAAAAATTAAAAAGTATTTTTTATTACATTCTTTGAAACTTCCACGTCCGACTGTTTGGTTAGTGATAAATAATATTTTTGTTCTAGAAAGACTGCATAGAATCCCTTTAATTTTTTTTAAATCTGTTTATTCATTGGTGAGATATCGTCAAAAAAATTCTAAAAAATTGTTTTTTTTTGTGATACATTTTTATTGGCTTCACACATCGATTCGAAAAACTGATCGGTTTTTAAGCTTAGAAACCCGCGTTGATATCCGTTAACGCGACTGAAATTGGTTGATTAGTTTGAGAGATACCGTTGTCGAAATAATTAAAAAACGCATTTTTTTAAATTACTCCGACATTTTTACCTGATTTATTATTGCTTTTGGCGTGTGAAATGTGGAGCGCTTATGTATGGAGTTGAAGTGGGAAGTTGCAGGGATGGGTTTCTTAGGGTTTATTGTTATCCTAATTTTTATACTGAATACAATAAATAAAAAATTCAAAATATAAAACAAGTAAGAAACACACATTGAGTTTTTGGAGGCCCTGTTTTACCCCACTTTTCTCACTTTTTAAATTTTGGATATACACAAAAAAATTAATACCATAAACTCAGTAAAAGGCCAAAAAGTAAAACGAGCTGAAAAACTCATATTATAAAAATTTTTCTGAAGGTGGCCCATTTTGCCCCACATTTTCAATTTTTATTTTTAATGAACAAAGCAAATTGAGTGTCAAATACTTGGCAAGGGACTAAAAAGTAAAACCAGAGAAAAACACTAAGGATATCAACATTTTTTTTTCTTAAGGGGCCCATTTTGCCCCCTCCCCCTTCCCTATATGATATTTTTCATATTCGTGAAATGTATAAAATATAAAAAAATTAGTGTGGGTATTCAAATGAAAGGACTCGATGAGTGTAACATCGGGATGATCTTATATCTTAAAATAAGTCAAAATAAAGTTCACAAGATACATTGTCATTACTTAATTAATGACGCTTTTTCAAGAGCAGATTCATCTCGATGTTACACTGTCAAGAAAGTTTCACTTGAGTACCTCATCAATTTTTCATATATTTATATATATTTTATATATGTATATAAGAAAATATATCAAAAATGCATGTGCTCAGAATGAGAAGATCTTTATTAAGGTGTAAACACCAGGATGAGCTTACTATCGTTAACAATATCATTAGTGGACAAAATACAATATCATTTCTTAATTATTGACATTTTTAAAAATATAAATTCATCCTGATGTGTTACTCTCATTGAGACCTTTCAAGTTTGAGTAGCACGATTTTTTTCATACATTTTATATATGTATATGATATTTTTCATATTTGTAAAATATATAAAATATGCTTAAAGAATTCGTTATTGGGTATTCCAATGAAAGAGTCTTATAAAGTGTAACAGGTCGGAAGCTTACATCATTAAAATATTATCGGTAGACAAAATACAACGTCTTTTTCTTAGATTTTGTAGATATTTTTTAAGATGTAAAGCTCCATCCTGCTGTTACTCTTATTGAGACTTTTCATTTAAGTACGCACACGAATTTTTTATATCATTTTCACAAATATGAAAACCATCAATGCATATAAAATGTATGAAAAACATCGTGTGAAAACTCAAATGAAAGGTCTCGATAAGTGTAACACTAAGAGGATACCTTTCATTTGAGTACGCTTCTTGCACTCTAATCATGTTTATCATTGAAAATTTTATTAATCAATATTTTTACAAGATTTTAATTAATAATATCTAACTGTTCCCATGATGGTAATCGTTACCAAAGTAGTTTCAATAGTAACAAAAAGCGACTACAATGAAAACGTTACACTCAATTCTATTAATAAAGGATTGTCTGCCACATGAAATCGTGTTCCTGCCGCTGCTTTGAAAATCATGTTGACATTATTTATACTTTAGTTATAGGCCCCACAAAAACTATTTCTTCGGTAAATGTAAATCGGTAGAGTGTTACCGATTTTTCGGTAGAGGCTACCGATTAAAATAGGTAGAGGTTACCTCCCTGATTTGGAAATCATCGGTAGGTGCTACCGAAAAAAAAATTGCAACCTCTACCGGATTTTAATCAGGTTGCTTTACCGAAAAAATCGGTAACTTCTACCGATTACCAATCGGTAGCCTCTATCGATTTTTTTTTTTTTCAGTGTACAAAAACAGAAATTTCGTGATATTTTAGAAAATTTGACAAATTATATGAAATTTTATAAAACCTCGTAAAATTCTTGAACCTTAATATTATAAAAATTGCATAAATTTCAATAACATTTCTGTAACTCTTACACAATTGGAGAAGTCAAATCTTGGATTAGTGACAAGAATTTTGTAAATATTCATAGTATTACATGAAATTTGATAATTTTCCAGAAAATAAGTACTTGAGATTTTGCAAAATTGTATAAATTTCTTTTATAACATTTTTATGAAATGTAAAGAATCAAATCTTCTGATACTTGACAATTATTGTATGAATTTTTATAAGAATTTTGTAAAATGTAAGGAATCAAATCTTTTGATTCGTGACAGGAGTTTTATAAGGTTTCTCGTGAAATTTGATGAATTTTCATAAAAATTTTCTATAACATTTTTTAAAATTTGAGAAATCAAAAATTTTGATCCACGACCAGAGATTTTACAAATTCTCATAAAAATTACATGCTAAAGATTTTATAAAATTTACAAAAATATTATAAAATAAAATATCTATATTCTTCTTCTCAAAAGTTAAGCTAATCAATAAAGTCATTACAAAAAAAAAAGCGCCATACGGCCATGCCCAAGATGGAAGGTAGATTTCAACTTAAAAAAAATTCTGTCGAATAATAAATCCTGAAACTTTTAACAATGAAAGAAGTTTTGTTAATTATTTTCAAATCGAACCATCATATGTATTTATATTTTTAATTATTTGAACATCTGGCCACATTTTTATGATTTTTGGGTAATTTTTAAAAATTTTTAAATGCCTACTATTCCTTAACTAAGTCGAACCAATTGGGCCCATCTTGGAACTAATTTGAGGTAATTGTATGAAGTATATGTGTGTCTAATTTCATTTAGATCCGGTTAAGAACTGATGTAGTATCACAATCGTGGCAACTATACCGCTTGATATATTACATATAGGGGAGAGAAGGGGGTCAAAATGAACCACAGGGCAATTGGAACCACTCGACTTAAAAAATCGAAAAAATTGAAAAAAGCAGCTTCATGCTCTTAGAATTAGATTCCCTAATATGTTAAATCTTAGGATATGATCAAAATTTCTGAAATCATTGGTGATCGATAAATTTTGAAAAAATTGAGATTTTCTTATTTTTAGGCATGCAAACTTCTTTTCGGCTGGTGACCAAATTGTTTAATAATATTTAAATTTTTGAAATTAATTGATAAAATTTGAATTATAGTAGTTGTATATAATTTTATATTTTATATATCCCCTCAACTTTGTTTATAGTGATAGAATGGTTTTATTTATTTATTATTTACTATTAATTGTTTTTAAAATTATACGAGGGTCAATTAACCAACTTCAGTCCTCGGGGACGATTGAACCATACGGAGAAGCATGGGGACATGCGCGCGCATCTTGACTCGACGTGAAAAATACTTCCAGGAAATAACCTAACAATTTGATAAAACTCAATTTGTAATTAAAATTATTTTAAATCGATTTTTAATTTATTAAATATAATATATGTGTATTAAAAATGTGCAACAGTAATATTAGAAAGTAACAATTAATATGTTATTTATTAAAAGTTCGGGTTTGAGTTATAAATGTCATTGGTTCAATTGACCTGAGTAGTGGTTCACTTCTCCCCCGAGCGGGGGTCACTGAACCATTCGACGCGTTTGGATAAATTAATAATTTTTAAAAATTCACGTTGTTTATTAACTAATTTATGTATTGATAATAATAGTAGACTTTAATAAACTATCATTCCAAGAAAAAAAGTTATTATTTAGTTTTAATTCGAATAGTAAAAATTACTAAACTTTTTTGGTTCAATTGACCCCTTCTCCCCTACATAGATTTTAGTGATAAATGAATTCTTCCTATGTCACATGGATATCTCTATCATGTAAATAAAAAAAAAAATTCCCATGTTACCATTGGGAAAATTTCTATGTTAGCATTGGAAAAATTCCTATGTTAACGTTGGAAAAATTCTTATGTTAACATTGGAAAAATCCCAATGTCAACATAGGAATTTTTCCTATGCAAAAATAGGAAAAACCCCTATGTTTTTTTCTCCCTGTACCTAAAATTAACAAAGAAATAGCATTTAAAAACTCCACCATTGTTGCGATTAAATATTTCAATAAATTACCTGCTCATCTGAAAGCGCTAACACTAAATAATAAAATAATAAGAAAGAAATTGAAATACTGGTTGACAACCACTTTACAAATTTAGACTATTGTATCCACAGATTCGGTAGAATCTGGCGCCAAGTTCCGTTCAAATCCGTTGTAAACGGAGCGCCAGACTACCGACTATGTTTACTGTAAGGAAGGAAATGTCAGCGCCACAGACTACACGGAAAAAAGACTCTGTCAAAATTACAGAAAAACTGTCAAATTTACAGATTTACCGCTGTCAACCCAAAAATGTCAATTTTACAAAGTTAAAAATGTTATTTTCACATTGTGAAAACTGTCAATCTAAAACTGTTAATTTTACAGTTTTTCAATGTAATAATGTCCCCATTAAAAAATGTGAAATTCACTTTTAAAAAAAAAGTTAAATTTATGTTAAAACAAAAATTGAACTTGTTATTTATGAGTGAAGATTTTCACATTTCGTGAAATGTAAAACAATAAACAAAAAAATATTTTAAAAATTAAAGTTTTAACTAGAAAAAATTAGGTCACATAAAAATAATTGTTCAGATCTGCAAACCATAGAAAGTAAAAAAGCATTAAGATACATATAACTATAATAATGAATATTAGATTTATCTATACTGTTAGAGAGAATAAAAAGAAAAGCTTAAAATTCGGTGGCCAGTGTATTTATATGACTAAAAGAAATGGGTTTTATGGATTAAATTTGAGTATGGGTTGGAAAAAGTCTTGACCTGGAGTTGGGCCTTTTCATGATTTAATATCATTCTTCACCAATAGTCAATTTATGATGATAAGTACTTACACAGAAAAAAAAATTAACTTGATTCAAGAGAAAAATTCTTGAACCAAGAATATAATTTTTGAAAGAGGGTAATTGTCTTGAATCAAGACGAAAAATTCTTGAATTAAGTAAAAGTTTCCCTTAAATCAAGAAAAATTTTCTTAAATCAAGAAATTTTTCTACCGTCAGAGCCAAAAGAATATTGAGGCTCTTTCAAAAATATATACTTGATTCCAAGAACATTTTTTTTCTGTGTAAGGCTGCATTCAAAAATGCTCGTATCCCTAGATACATAATTAAGAAATTACCTTGTATCTTATGAACTATTGACAGTTTTAAAGATATAAACTTATACCGATAATTTACACTCATCAAGACGTTTCATTTAGTACCCACATCAATTTTTCATATATTTTGTATATTTATATATATTATATATATATGTATATATGAAAAAATATATCAAAATACGTAATGGGTACTCAAATGAAACTTCTTAATGAGCGTAACATCGGGACGAGCTTCCCACGGAAAAAGACTCTGTCAAAAATTACAGAAAAACTGTCAACTCTACAGATGAAATGTAAACAATAAACAAAAAATATTTTAAAAAAGTTTTAACTAAAAAATTAGGTAAAAAATTAGGTCACATAAAATAATTGTTCAAATCTGCAAACCATAGAAAGTAAAAAGCATTAAGATTAATGGAATAAAATAATTT
>NW_025403960.1:0-6009 GCF_020080835.1 Cotesia glomerata
CACAGCTTTTGGGATGCTCGACTTTTTTTTTTAACTTCCCGCTCAAAATCTCAGATTTTCAAAAATCGCGAAGTTATTAGTTTTACCCCGTTTGGCAAAAATCGAGTTTTCATCAGATCTCGACGTTTGAAGGTCACAGGAAGCTTCCCTGACTACCCCCGCGATGTTGTCACTCATGTCTGTATGTATGTATGTGTGTGTGTGTGTGTGTGTGTGTGTGTGACTATGTGACTCGCTTAGAGTAACTTTTGAACGGTTGAACCGATTTCATCGCGGTTGGTGCCACTCGAAAGGGCTACGCTGAACTTAGATTTCTGAGAATTTGAACCGATTCGACCGATAGATTTTAAGAAATCTTGAAAAATCTTAAAAAATAAGAAAAAAATCATTTTTGAAAGTAGTTTTTGGAATATCTTTTAAACGGCTCTCTATCGATCAACTCTCAAAAACTAATCCGTTCCCCTGTAAGCTTGAAAAACCACGCCGATCGAAAAGCGTCAACCCGGACATCAAAATCGGTTGGATTCGTTCGAGAGATAGCGTGAACGAAAGAAAACCGAAAACCGGAAAAGTGTTTTTTTCACATAACTCGTCATTTCTTCTCGGATCGTTTTTGATGATATAGAATAATTTCAGAAGTTAAAAACCGCGTCGATTGCCGCCAAAAACGTGGAAATCGGTTGATTAGTTCGAGAGATATCCTCGAGGAAATATTTGGAAATAAGGATTTTTTCAACATAACTTCGACATTTTTGGAATAACTTTCAAACAGCTCTACCGATCGATTCCAAAACTAATCAGCTCTTAACATCATAAAACCAGGTCGAATGCCACCAAGCTGGTCAAAATCGGTTGATTCGATCGAGAGATATCGTGAACGAAAGAAAACCGAAAGAAGGGTTTTTTCAGAGTTACTCAGAAATTTCTAGTTTGACCAATTGAAACTTAGAAATTATTTATAAGGCTTAGCAAACTACGCACAATGCCGCCAACCGCGGAAAAATCGGGTCATTCATTCAAAAGTTATTGCGGTATGAACATTCAAAAAATAGTGTTCCATGAAACTTCTATCAGACTTTGAGCTCAAAGAGCTCAAAAGCATAGAAAAGGTATCTTTTGAGCTCGGAGAGCTTAAAACAACACACAGATTGTACTTTTGAGCTCGAAGAGCTCAAAAAAGCGGCCAGGTATTAACGGAATTAGCGGGAAGTTGCAGGGATGGCCTTTAGGGTCAACCGTTTTCCTAATTTTACATATCTTTGTGTTTCGAGTGATTTTAAGAAGAATGGCAAAAAAAATTTTTTTTATGCGCCCTTTTAGCATGGATCCCTACTAACCTGTAGCTATGCGCCCTTTTTGCATTATAATAACGCGATATAATAAATGATTGGCGGAGAAAAATTAATATATTAATGATTTTATTACTATTTTGTTCGTTTATTTGAGAAACCCGTAAGTCAATCAACTTCAAATCATTATTATGAATAATAGAATAAACAATTAAATTTTTTTCATGCTTGAATATTTTTCGATACTAACATTATTATTCATCATTGGCTCATGATGTTGCAAACTTAACCGAGAAAAATGTTTTTGTTTCTCCTGAAAAATTTAGTATTTTTGACTTATGGGGTTTCTCAAATAAACGGTTCAAGTGTTTCGAGAATACATTGATTTTAATCTGTTACATTCCCGCGATCTTGAAATAAGAATAATTCATCGGTTATGTGATCAGCAAAAATAAAATGTATGTAAAATTCTTAATCCGTTGACCGAATAGCTACATGTAAAGTTAAATTTTGGAAACCTTACAATTACTTTTCCACCGCTGCCAAAGAGACGATGGTTGTAAGAAAATATAATTATTAAGAAAGAAAAATATTTAAATCCGTTGACCTAATGATTGATAACTGACATTTAAAGTGACAAAAACTTAATAATTTTTTTTATTTTTATTTTAATAATAAAAAATTATTTTAAAAATTGCATGCAAAAATGCATTTATAATTTTTGGAGCTTTTAAAGATGAAATTTTTTAAATAAATTTTTGCTATAATTTACTAGTTAAAAAATTTTTCTAAAATAAAAAATTAAAAATTTGACAGCTAACTTCAGTTTTATAAAATGAGTAATAACTTTTTGAATATACCCTCACGGTTTTGGAAATGCCGTAAAGATTCGGTATTTATACGATATAAATGCTGTATTTTTATCGTAATACTTCAGTTATTTTAGCCAGTTTTTGTCGAATTATTATGAAAAATTACGAAATAAATTCAAGAATATTTATGGCAATACAATAGAAAAGTTACGGTATATTTACAGCATTTAAACCGTAAATATACCGCATATTTACTGTATATCTGCGGCATTATTGCTGCAAAAACCAGAAAAGAAGATCCCTACTTTCTATTACCGGCAAAATACCAAAAATATGCTGCTTTTACTACTATTATTCAATAGCTTGAAATTTTTTTATAATATTATAAATTATCGTGAATTATTTTTAAGAGGTTGATAAACTAATTTCTCGATTGTTATTATTATTAATAATTTTTTAGTCTAGACCGGGATTCGAACTCAGATCATTTAGTTACGCACCGAAGGCTCTACCAGTTGAGCTATCAGAGACACTATCCATATCTAATTACTCAGTCACCTAATAAGACTCACCGAGTAATAAACACAGCCGTCCATCTTACGGTAGAAAGCATTATATCTTTTAATTATATCAGTATAATGATTGTGTCATTCAATACGAAAGGGTTATAAAATATTTAGGTGTGATGATCGACGATACTCTGTCATGGGAAAATCAAGTAGTTAGTATACACAGTAAAAAATATTGTGTATTTGTGTCGAAAACGGTTTTGTGTTAAAAATTGTAGTGTGTTAAAATAACACAAAGTTTGTGTTACTTTATTTTGTAACATAAAAATGTGTTATACACTCTTTATTAACACATTTTGTATGTTACTGTGGAATTAACGCAAAGTTTGTGTCAAAATCTCCATCAATATAACATTAACTTTGTGTTAACAGTGCGTCGGTTCTTTACTTTACGCAGCAACCGTTTTCTAAAGTGAGCGTCATCAATGGCATCTATTTTGTTGGTGTTTTTGAGTGTTAATAATAAAGTTATTTATTCTAAAAATTAAAGATAAAAGTGAGTTTATAATACGAACAAAAATTGATGTAATCAACGGTGAGTGATTATTTATTTATTATTGAAATTTCTGAATACTGTAGATAACCTTTTCTTTCTTCAAAGATAACCTTAAAATTTGTTTTATAAAATTAAGTACTCTTAATAGTAGATATTGAAAAAATATTCTCTGTAAAATTAATGATTATTATAAATTAAAATTTCTGAATTTTTTAACTGCCAGTTACTGATTTTTGTTTTATTAATTTTTTTATACCAAGTATGCAATACTAAAATTTATTTTGATGTAAGTTTTATTTTTTTTTAGATAAGTGGGAATTCATCTAACATTCAAAAATTTGATGTAAATCAAAGTCAAAAAGTGACTGTCATGTTTATTCTGGAGTGGAAAAATACTAAAGTTTGAGCCAAACTAAATTTGCCTGCTACGTTTAACAACCTTGTTTTAAAAGATTAATCTTCATTATAACTAATTATTTCTTATAATCTAATATTCTTATAATCTAATATGAAAATATAATAAATATTATTAAATAATAAAGACAATTATATTTTTTAATTTGCTGCTTCATTTCTAAAATCTATAAATTGTTTTTCGATTTAATTATTTAAAATTTTACCTACAATTATTTACATTCAATAACTGTTGATTTAATAAAATGTAAATAAAAAAAAAATTTTAAATAAATATTATTGACTACAGTTGAGGAAATAAAAATTTATTTTATAGTTATAAAACAGTTGATTAGAATAAATAAAATTATTTAACATTTATTTTGTGTTAAGATTGACACTCTAAAAGTGTGAATTCTTTGCGCCCTCTTGTGGCGATATTTTAACATAATCTTTGTGTTAAAAGAGGGTTACACAAAGTTTGTGTCAAAATTTCAACACAAATTTCGTGTCAACCGTTTTTAACACACAAACTGTGGTTGATTTTACACAATATTTTTTACTGTGTATGCTGATCGTACAATGAGGGTCCTTGCTCAGTTCAAAATTAATAATGAAATCTTTAATGAGAACAGCTGGAGAATAAAACTTTGTAACTACTTTGATCTTTCCGATATGTTGAAGTTACTGTTGTGCGTGCCTAAATATTTCGAAAAAAACTACAAATCAAAAATGCAGCGTAAAATGAACTCTTTAGTGATTAGATATATATTTTTTTTAAGTATCTAGGCTGGAGCTTAATGTCACGCCATATTATGCAAAGATTAGGGTGGTTAAAACTTGATATCCAAAGGGAGAGATTATTTCCCATATAGCTTGTCTTTTTATAAAGAAATTGTGCTAAATTATCAACAAGTATTTAGGTATAAACTAGAGTTTTATGCCCAAAGTTGCATTGCGGAGAGGAGATGTAAGAGAAATGATATTCTTAGATTACCTAGATCAAATTGTTGTATGTACCCTGGCAGTTAAATGGTGCTGACGGTAAAAATGAGTCAGTAGAAACGACACGGTGATATGTACCATAAATTCACAGTGTAATCAATGATCGAGTCGAATGACCATCACTTTACTATGGAACGGCCGTCATTTGACAAGTGAATGACGAGCATCATTATTGAAAGTTTTTCCATATTTACTTTATGATTTTTATTCTGTATAGTTATCATATTTCACTAATTGAAAAAACCAAATTTTTACTTGACTTCTCCGATTTTTTACCTGAGTAAAAATCGTAGATCATCGATCGATCGTCTGTGTTCGAAAACTTATATAAATTGTCAAAAACCGTAACTCGGTGGTAGATGCACAGTAATTCATGTGAGTGAAAACGACCGTGAGACGAGCGTATTATATCGGTAAGTCAGGAATTTTTACTAGTCAACAATGAAAAAGTGCTGATTATATTTTTTTATTTCATTAAAAATACTCAAAGTGTATAAAAAGATAGATAAGTAAAGAAATTTTCAGTAGCTAATCGGGATGAAAAATTAAAAAAAAATATTAGAAGTGTGTAATTTTGTTTATTTCAAAGTAAAATTATAAAAAATTGAAATCAGATTACAAACAATCAACAGAGATCAATCATTTTAATACGTTTCAGAAGAGGTTTATGGCTTACAAGTGTTGAATTTTTTTATAGTCTTAAATGAGAAACTATAATACTGCTTTTGATTATGAAAAATATAATAATCAATATTGTTTTTTTTTTTTTTTTTTAGAGACGAAAACTTTAATTTCAAAATTACGGAAAAATTGTTTGTTATCAAGAAAAATTATTATGAGATATTTTTTTTTAACAAACAATTTTTAGCAATTTTCTTTCTGAATCTTTTTTTTATACAGTTAATAATTTCACTATAATTTCGAAAGTGGGAGTACCGTAATCATCAAAAAATTTGAATCATTTATTACGATTATTGTACGGAAGTCATGGCTCCAACTTTATTTAAGCTATTTTTATCTGTGCAATGAAAAAAACATGACTTGGTTTTGACACCTTATGATGTGACTGAATCAAATGTTTCGTGCGATTGTGGAAAGTAACCTAGCTGGTAGAGGTCTTGGGCACTTTTGACCAGATGAATCGGGTTCGAGTCTCGGTCTAGACTTTGTCGGCTTAATATTTTTTTTATTTTGTGTCCGTGACAGTTGCGTAAATCCACCGTATTTAGACGGTATATTGAGCGTACATTGGTGTCGGTCATAACGTCGTAGATTCACTTGCGTATGCACCGTAAATATTCAATAAATTTATAGTAGATATCGTTCACAACGGTATCCGATGTTGACTGACAGATCGTTCGGTAAGAACGAACTTTATACGGTGAAACGACCGTGAAACAACCGTCATTCGACCGTGCTTTCACCGTGTCGCCGAAACCGCCAGG
>NW_025403961.1:0-6000 GCF_020080835.1 Cotesia glomerata
GTAACAGCTTTGTACGGGACAGGGAAACCCTCGTTTTTGGTGAGTTTCTGTGATATGTAAAATATATTCATTAATTGTAGTCTGTAATGTGTGGCACAATGGACATTCTAAGAATAAATAGCCACATGCTGATGAAGATGAACTCGAAGATGATTGAACAGTATATCCTTCAGACGAACAACTTGGATCAGAGTAAGTCTAAAAGTTTATTTAATGTCATAAATATAATAAATATGATTAATTCGTTATAAAATTTTGTAATTAAGATATATAAAGTTTAAGGAAAAATGTACTTAGTTAACTTACTTGATTTGGGATAACGAAATCATCAATGTGTTTCTTTAAATATATTCTCATTCCTTCATCAGGACATAATTTTTTAAGTAAATCTGCTGACAGTGTTTTTAAAAATTGAAGCGTTATTCCGTTGTCTGAGAATAAAAAATATTTTCATACTGAATAAAATTTACTCGGTGAAATGAGTTATTTTAAAACTTAACCTCAAAAAATTTCATATCATTTTTTTATAATTAATAATAATATAAATACATGCATATATATTAAGCATGCTTAATAATTCATCAAGTTTAACTCTGAGATTTTTTAAATTATATTTATTACCTATAAATGTTATTGTGACAGCGTCAGGAACATTCCATTTGGTAAACAATTCTTTCAATGTCAGACATGCACCCTTATTATGAGTCGACATTTTGACTGTGAACTTGAAAAACGGTCCTCAGATTTAAAATTAGGTATTTGTATTAAAATTTTTAGCACTAAAAGTTCATTGGTCATTCAATCAACGAGCAGTCTCAGATCATAAAATTATCTATCTAAATTTCTCAAGTTAACTAATAGTACTTGCTTATATATATGTACTACTTCAATTAACATTTTACAACATTACAATTGGATATATAAAATTCAAATAGTTATTACTCACAAAGACAAGTCTTTATAAATAAACAAAAAAATTGTCAAATGAATGCAACAGCAACACAGAGGAAAATAAAACCGTTTTTAAGTTAAGATGGCGACTGGTTATCAACGCGCTCCCTGACGTCTGAATACTTAACTTATTCCTAAAAATAGAGTTGCAGTCATTGTCAACATTTCACTTTCTTCTAATTTATTTGCATCCTAAAATGTTTTTTATCGTTTATTTATAAAATTTACTAATCGAATAAAGTAATAAGTAAGATTTTTTATTTATCAATATAGAAATTTTTGTCATATAACATTAACATTTAAATTTAATATGTGAAAATAGCGTCTATTTTAGAATTACGTAGTATAAATAATAAATGTTATAAGCTTTCTTAAAAAATAATAATAATTAATTCTACCAATTATAACCTCTTCACTACTGGCTAACTGATACATAAACATTTTTGTAGTTGGGAATCACGATGTCCGATGATAGTGATAATGAACCTCTATCAATGAGAGAATTGCTTCATGAATGGAATATTCCTGAGGATGTAACGAGAAATTTTATTGGTAACGTGTTTGTTATTATTAGTTTTATTATTTGTCTTTTATTGATGGCATCAATTTCACTAAAAATAAATAATTGTTCATTTATTTTAATTTAATTTGTGTTGATCTGTGAGTTCGTATAATATAAGTACCCTGAATAAAAAAAAGTATTGAGACAAAGAAAAAAGTATTGAAAAATATTGGATTGACTAAAAAACCAATTCTTTTCAATCTTTTTCTCTTTGTCTCAATACTTTTTTTAATCAGGGTAACATTATTATAATTATTTATTATCTAATTGCATTATATATAATTTATTTAATTGAATTATTACTATTTATAACAAATTTTAACGGAAATCTTTTTTATTCTCAGATAATGGAATTACACCTGAGCTGTTAAAAACATTAGGCGCAGATCTGCTTCAAGAATTATGCCACACATAGCCACAAGAATAAATTAAAAAAAAAAAATTGATGCATTTGTATTCAATTCAGTAAGTACACCTATTTCGTTGACTTATTTTGTCAGTTCTAAAATTATTTCCTTGGAATCATATAATGTGACAATCTCAACTTTCAGATTGATAACAAGGAGCTTGATAATAGCAGAAATGAGAACACTCACTCCCATGAGGTTTATGATTCTGATGATGAAGGGTCAGGTCATGAAGAAACAGAAAATCATGATGAAACTGAAAATCAAATCGATTATTTTCCTTCTTTAAATTTAAAAGAACTATTAACTTTTGCTCCGGAAGGAAAAAATATCTTAACTGATTATGAACAGAATGAAAAGCTAAACTCAACTAATCAACAAACATTAATTGATATTATTGGCCGTTTTCTGTTTCCTTGGCTGGAAAAAAAGTGAGTATAATTTGTTTTCTATTAAAATATTTTAAAAAATTTCGCAAATCTATGCAACTAAAAAAAATGTTTATAAATTATTTTCCTAACAGTAGTATGCATGATCATCATTATCGTTGTTTGTTGAACAAGATTAAGAACTTATTCCCCAAATGAGTGCCTGAGCGTTTATTTTATAAAGCCGGTCCCAAAACGGTTATCACCAACTAATAAACCTATTGCAATGAGAGGTAAATTACCAGATAAAATTCGGAATCTCAAGTGGACATCAGGAATCAGCCGAGGTAAAAAACGAAAAAATAATGCGCTTGCTATAAGCATCGAAGAAAAACATCAAAAATACAATGAATTATTAGGTTGGTAAATATATTTAATAAATAATAGATGTTTGTTATTCAAAAAATATCAAGATGAATTTTTTTAGGTGAACATGTTGATGCCATTAATTGGTTGAAAACTCGTATCAATCCTTGGTCATCTGTTGAAGCAAAATGGAACAGTACTTTCGAAATACGAAACTGCTCTACTCATAAGACAGTTCGTGAATTTATAGATGAATGGCCTATTCTTAATGACTTAAGAGGTAAATCTTTGGTAAGTTATTGGAGTATATTTTATTATTATTTTAACAAGTGTTAATTATGAAATATTTACGTAAGAAAATACGACAAAAAATTATTGGAAATGACACGAATATTCTTTGTACAGATTTCATTACATTTTGCGAAAATGTTTCCTAATAAGGGGGAGCTCCTGCGGACTAATTGGAGGACTTTCTTTTGATCGAATGAAGACTTTAAGAAGTGCAAAATATGCTAAGGATGCAAAGATACAATCATACAAGGAAATGATTGCAACATTGGAGAATGGCGAAGAAGCGACTGATTGTAAATAATTATTTTGAGTTCCAATATTTTTAACGATTTCGAATTCCCATACAAAAGTATTTAATTACTTTGATACTAATGAATACTATATTAATATAATTATATATTTTCAGTGAGATTTATTCTTGAACTGTCAATGTTACCATATCTTGTACCACCAAAGGGAAGGAATTCTAAAAAAATCAAGCATGGCTGTAAAGAAGCATCAGAAACAATAGTACTATTTGTAGAAGTTAGTTGAATGTGAAATAGTTTTTCTATACAGCTTAGTTTCATGATATGAAGCTTTAAAATATGCATCTATTATATTTTTAATCAAATAATTTATTTCTTTTAGAATCCTGGTGACATTGATACAGAAATGGAGAATCAAAAATTACGAGCCTTGAACAAAAAGGACACCGTGCAACCTTATGTAATCATTCAAGGAAATGAGCTAGAACATAATCAGGTGTTTCTAGTTGTTGATTCTATTAAGTACCAATTTAACTCCGCGATGAAAGCAGTGGATTGTTTATTTAAATGTTTCCACGTTTTTCAAGCTCAATATCCTAAAGATTCTGCTCATATTCATTTATTAATACAAAGATGTCTTTACACAATAACAACGAAGTACGATGTTTTGCCATCAACTATTTTAGAAATCGTTGAAGTATTCGAACGATTATGAAAAGATTCATACTTGCATGAACAATAAAACTTAAACGTTTTAATGTTATTGAAACCATTATTTCTGTATTTTTATTAATGTTATTTTTATACTTGTTTTATGTTTCTGACAAATGAAAGAAAAATACATCTCATAACAACACAATTATCATACTTACTTTCACACCTCCTTCAATTTATTTGCTAATAGTTTTTCAATTTATTGGAACATTTCGTTCTTTTTCTGTGATAAGAGTTATTAAGTGAAGTACTTATTTCTTAATAATAATTAAAATAAAAAAAAGATAAGTAGACTTTCGAGAATTTTTGCTATTCTCTGTATTAAAAAAATATGAGGCATAAATATTTTTTGGCATACAATAAGACAAAAATTTCTTTACTTCTACGTTTTTTTCTGACTTAAACTTATAAAATTCTTAAACTTATAAAATGATATAAAATAAAATTATTCTTTATTCAAGAGAATTGTTTTTGAATAAAGAAATCACTTGTATCGATCGAAGATAATATAGTCTTGAACCAAGTAAAATGTTATCGATCGGAGTGATTATACCTCTCAATCCAAGAAACATGAATTCAAGACAAGAATTTCTTGAAGTAAGAGAACTAGTTCTCTTCAAAATAATTTTCTTGGAGCAAGAATATTTTTCTTGAATGAAGATAGTTTTTCTATCAGTGCATGTTTACAAATTTAGTTGTATCAGCAACAGCTGTATTATCATTTTTCGTGAATTTACCGGTGATATGTAGTACACTTTTGCTTGGAAGTATACACAAGTTTTGATTTTGAATTGTTATCCTGACTTCATCGTTGTTGTTTAGTGTTGATGATGCATACGGTTGATGCGCATGCACCTCACAATGAGCTATAGAGTCGTCAAATATGATTGGTCGTTGAATATTCAAAATTTCCGCCATTATTTGTAGCGTTTATCTCCTATTACTCCGTACTTATCTCCAGACGGTGAGCCTTTGTATACAGTACCCCCCCTTTTATATAGCTTGGTGTGTAATACTTAGAATCCTTTCTAAAATCTGTACCGTATGAACGCTGTTGACTTTCCAAGTATTTTTTGAGATTTTTTGAAGCTTTATCTCTCGACATTACGAAGGCTCATCGATCAATGAATGAATAATAAAATTACAATCAAATTTATAGAAAGTTCTTAAGAGTCGCGTTTTGGTATAACACAAGCTAGACAGCAGCAATTTATTTTGTAGATTTTCCACGTAATTTTAGTCCGAGAGTTTTTAGGAACTGGGCGTTCTGATGTGTTAATGGTCTGCGGGTTATTCGCTGACTTGTAAATTTCATCCATGGTAATGTCTTTTTATATCCGGCACCACTTTTTGTCTCGAAAACTATTCCCATAATTTATAAACTTTTCACGTGAAGTCTGATTGTTATAGTTTCACCTCTAAAATTTACTAATTTTCCATCCTGATCAACTATGTGCAGTCTTATATTGTGTATAGCCTTTGTGAGTACTGGAAGGTAAATGACGTGAGATGGTACTTCCACAATCTTAAATCCTGGTGGTACACTAGGAAAGAATTCATGAATAGTATGCACTCTCCGATCGTTTATATATGCGTTTGATGTAATATTGCACTCAACTCTTAGTACATTAAGCTTAAGTATAGCAACAGGTAAATTTGATGAATGAGTTTTATGAGGTTCAAGTTGGCGATCTGTAAAGCCTAATAATCGTCCTATAGAGTCTTTTGGTTCAAAATCTATAAATTGGTCACATTTAATTTCACTTTTCAGCTCATTAATATTCGTTTTTAATTTTAAACTGAGTTTTGGCAATGATTTACGTATATATGTTTGTGGAACGCTTCACGTAATAATTACCGTAACTCCTATTCTTTCCCGCTTCCCAGAATTATTTATATTTGTAAAAAATGCTTGCCGTAAGATGGACGGTGTGGCTTAATGTGTATAGAATAAGCGAAAGGAAATTTAGTATAGACCGGATAGCTCAAATGGTAGAGTAGCCGACATGTCTTCGGAAGGTTCTGGGTTCGAATCCCAGTCCGAGCTATCTAATAATTTTCTCGCATATTCTATAAACTCACATTAAGATGAT
>NW_025403962.1:0-75000 GCF_020080835.1 Cotesia glomerata
TTTACTCACCGCAAACCAGAGTTCATTGCCACCTCATGGAATTTATATTCTTTTTCAATTATTTATTTTTACAATATCTTTTCAATATATGTTATATAAGTTATTATATCACAGAACCATTGAAAAATCCCTTCATTTTTTTTTATTTTTATGAAAACTTGTTTGGTTAAAAAATTTTCAAAATAAAAAAAAAATATTTTGAATTTTTTTTTGTCATTAATTGTTTTACTGACATAATTAAAAAAAAAAAAAAACGTTTAACTTGTAAAAAAAATCTAATTTTTTTAATTTTAAATATTTATAAAACAAAAGTTTTTTAAATTTTTAAACTGAATTTTTTTAGTACGAGATAACTAAGTAATAATTTTAATTTTACACCATGTATTGTGTTCTTTATTATTTGAGTTTGTATATTTACAGTAATTATCGTCGGTATTATTTTTATAATTATAATTGAGCTTTGATGAGATAGCTGCGTTGTATTGGGTTTCATGCTCGATAACTCTGTTCCCTCATCATGTGCTTGATTTGCGATGTAATAAAATAAACAAAATTATGCTGTGAAAATATTGGCTCGAAACCAAACTACTCGATCACCCGTATTTCCACCGTAGCATCTGAACCCCAGCTGAAAAATGTCAACGGTCAACTGGGACAAAGATAACTAACTTGTATATTAACCACATAAACTGATCAATAGTCGAAATAACAGAAAAACAGTGCAGCGATTTTTGTCTACCGGTACGGGGGTTGATAGCAAAAAAAAATTCTCCGAGTTCTAATACGTATGTGTATGTTCGAAATGTGTGCACACTGTATATGTATAGGAAATTTATCGACGTCCATTCATTTCAGTGCTTTTCATTCGGTTTGTTTGTTGCGTCATTTATTTGTGAGTATCCGATAAAGTTTAATGAATTGTTCGATGATACTGGTGTAATAGTGGCTCTTCAAAAGTTGTTCAAGTGAATATAACATCCGGAGATTTTCATTCGTGTGAATATTAAATTCATAGTGAAATACGAAGCGTTTAATGTGTAGGTTTAGTTGTACTTGTCTATTTTTCGTCGGAGTGGTAATGAAAATGAAAAATAAAAAAAAAAACAAAAGAAGAGATTAGAGAGAAAAAATAAAAAAGTAAAATTAATATTTTTCAAAATATGCAATGAAATTTCCGTATGAATGGTTCAAATATATTGTTCAAATACTGCGTTCCCACGTATGTAAATATTAACTACTAACGAAGGGCTTGTTGGTGTGTGTCGTAAAACCTCGTATCGCCAACACAACAAATATGCGAACAAAAAAGTGCATACACATATGTGTATAGTTAATATTGAGACCACACCCACTATATTTTCTACCCTCAATCCACCAGTACATTTATCGTCTTTCCGGTTATATTTGCAAAAAAATAAAAAAGTTATGTACGTAGGAAAATTCTATCTTTATCACTATCTCTATCTCAGTCTTAGTCTCAGTTTCAGTCTACGTCTATGTCTCTGTAAATATAAATATAGGCATTCATATGATTTTTACGTTTTATTGCAAACATTTTTAATGACTCCTTCTTGACATAGCGTGTCTCGATATATATAAAATATAAAATACGCTAGGTAATAATTTAAACATCCTCAGGCTCGACTCGCAACCTGAGTGTCTCGCCATTTCTCAAAACGGTCATGATCAAGGCGCCGGGTTTTTCAATAGCTTTGTAGATATTTGCGACTTCAACCACTGGCTCGTCGTTTACATGTGTTATAATGTCTCCAGTACGTAGACCTCCTCTGTAAATTTATTTGATATGAGATATTTTTTGTTAAAAGATATAAAAAAAAAATAAAATCGATATTTCTCAATAACGATGGAATATTTCGATTAACAAAAAATTCAATTTATCGGTTATTATTGAATAATTTATTGATTAAACCATTGAAGCCAATTAAAGTACTTTGATTTTCAATTTAATATTATATTAGTTTTGATATTTTTATTTAAAAACAGAATAGCGAGCTAACGGTTATTGGAAAATTTAATATTGTGTTGAATCGTGTATGAATTCTCATGTAATTCGAAACTTCTCATTTATGTTGAAATACCGTATACTATGGTTTATTAATAATACTACCCTGTAATTTTAAAAATAAAAAAAAGTTACAAGGTGCTTTTTTTGTTTTCATTGAAAATTCCTATGCAATATCAACTTTTATTTTAATATTGTTAGAAAAAATTTTTACAAGTGAAAATTCAGAACTGGCTTTTTTACGCGGATATTGAAGTTCAAATAAAATAACTTTTTTTTTTAAATAAACAATTGCAGTAGACAAATAATATTTCGCGAAAATTGTGTTAGCTAGGTAATTACTATAAAAGCATGTGTAATTAAAAAAAAAAATTGAATGCATAAAAATATTATTTTTGATAGTTACGTGTGTGCAGGTGACCCTAAAATGACTTTCCATACAAGAACACCATGTCTTATATTAATTGGTATATTATTATTGCGTTGTTGTAACTGAAAGAGAATATCAGGCGTAAGAGAGAGCATCGTAATGCCCACATAACGACGTTTATCGTGTTCAGTATTATTTTCAGCTCCAGCATTGTCTGCAAACGACACCATTAATAGTCAATAATTATTTATTATTACTTAACATATTGTTTGTGTAATATTATAACACAAAACAATAAAAATAAATTTATAAATGTATGTAATAAAATAATGATTAATTATAAATAGAATTACCTCGGTTGTGTAGTTGAACTTTTCTCAAAAACTCTTTAGCATAATCGATCGGTATTGCAAATGAAATCCCAGGCGTGACTTTCATCGCATTTATACCAATTGCCTCGCCATTCAAATTTACTAGTGGACCACCAGAATTTCCAAACTATTTAAATTACATAGATTTTTTTAAATTCAACATATTTTTCTGGTTCTATTTTTAGATTTTTCCGTGCACAATTTACACGATTGTTAACCTTTTTTCCAACAGTAAATTTCTGTCGCAATACTCACAGTAATTGGTGCGTCGGTTTGAATGTATCTCATGTGTTTATGATCCAAACCCAGTTCTTCGCTCTGTCTATTTCCGCTAACAATTCCACTAGTGATGGTATTGCTAAGCGCTAGTGGTGAACCTATAGCGACGACAAATTCACCGAGTCGTATGTCTGATGAACTTCCAAGTTTCATCACTGGCAAGTTTTTCTTAAGTTTTTTTTTATATATTTATTATTAATTAATTTGCTATTAAAAAATTTGTTTTTTTTTTTTTTTTTTTTTTAAGTCGCATAAACTACTAAGGTCATGAGGGACTACAGTAAGGTATAAACTTTTTGAGGTTGAACTTTTGATTTTTTTGGGCTGAACAGAATAATACACTTAAAGATTGAAAATATTCATCTGTGTACGCCGGGCTCGAATCCGGTCCAATGCTTTGGTAAGCAAGGGCTGGATCCGATAGGCTACTGTGCGCGTCCAATTTCAACATAGTTTAGAGAAATTAATTTCATTTTTTGTTACTTGAGCGATTTCTATTAATCTATAATTTTTAAATGTTAAAGCAAATTTTGTGTGATAAATATAAATTTTTTTTTTAACAGTGATTAAAATTAATTATAATAATAAAAACAAAATAATAGTATTAAGTATAAAAATACCTTATTAATTCGTACAGTCGCTAAATCAGTGTGCAGATCAACGTTTTCAACTTTTCCCGTATAAGTTGACCCATCTTGAAGTCTGACCTCAAATTAAAAAAAAAAAAAAAAACTATTCACTGTATTTAATGAAACCTTTATAATAAAAATACAAATGAAAAAGTTAAATGTACCCGAGAGTCAGCTCTTGAGATTTAACCTGTTAAATTTTTTACCAACTTTTAAATTAACAATACACTTGATAAAAAAATTCCAACTTTAAATTAATTAACCCATATTAATAATTAAAATTCGGGGAATCATGTACGACAGAGTATTTAAGCGAGTATCAAATGATGCACAAATGTATAAAATAAATTATTCTGAGTTGTGTTAAGTATCGATTTGAATTTTAAGTAACCGAAAAAAATCGCACAAATTATTAATTAAAGAGTACAATAGACACGAATCATTGAAGATTAAAAAGATATTTTTAAAATAAATCAATTTTTAGAGCAAGGTCAATTCAAAACAAGGACTTGTTTCCAATTATTAAGCTTTTATGCATGTATCTATCTTTGATATTTTAATTACTTAAAATAAGCCAATGTCAAATATTTAAATTGATTCGTTAAACTTTTATATTTTTTAATTATTTCACCGTATTTTAATATTCAAACTTTAATAATAAATGCTAACTATTCTTTTATTTATTTCATTTCTTAAAATTTATCAGTAATTTTTAATTATCATTATTATAAACTCATAAATTGGGTCACTTTGAAATACTCTTAATTGTGACTTTGAACTAATAAGTTTCCTAATTAATTTATAGTTATAAACGCCCGCTGTTCTCAGCTTATATTTAATTAATAATAAACAAATAAAAATAAATATAAGAGGATAAAAGGATCAAATGAACATCAATACATCAACAGCATTGACAAACGCAACGTTTCGCTATATTTCATAGCTTCTTCAGGCTCTGTACAACATAAAAAATAAAATATACAATTATTACAAAGCTTACAGAAAGTACATACAATTCCAGATGAAAACCATACCTCCAATACACGTTTTCGTATCATGTCAAAAACCAGCCTGAAGAAGCCTGAAGCTATGAAATATAGCGAAACGTTGCGTTTGCCAATGCTGTTGATGTATTGATGTTCATTTGATCCTTTTATCCTCTTATGGGCCAGGACTTTCACAGTTGTTTAAATGAGCACTCATATGTTTAACCTCAAATTTAAACAAAGAAAAAACGCCTACTTCCTGGCCCTAATAATAACTTATGAATATTAATAACTTTAAAAGGATTGTATGTTTATAATTACTTTGACAAGTACACCTGGTTTTTTTATTACAACAACGTGAGCATTGGTAAGTATCAGTCCATCCTTACTGACAATAAATCCTGATCCGTTGCTGGTCGTCGCTGGGTATCCTGTAAAAAAATCATGTCTATTTTTTCAATTAATTATTATTCTCAACAATTACTTTATTACTTTATATGCTCAAAATATTTTTAATAACATTAATTAATAAAAATGGTATTGTAGTCAGTAGCAAAAATCTGATAATTTTTGGCATTTTTTGATATGTGGGGGTCATATCTTCCACCCACTCCATAAATTATTACAAAAAAAAAAATTCTTAAAAAATCTCATGTAAGAATTTTGAAAAATTAAAAATGTAATTTTTTAAAAATATTTTCTTAGTAATAATTCATTTTTTAAAGAAAATCATAACTAAAAATTTTTTGATTTTTTTTTAGAGTACTGAAAAAATATTTCTTTTAAATTTACATTCATTTTTATTAAATATTACTGTGTTAAATAATTAAAAAAAAATTCTATATATTTCCAGATGTTTGTTAATTTGACTATAATTTCTAAATAAATTTATATTAATCAACTCCTCGGTAAATTAATTATACAAACGTCTCAATGAAACATTTTCATTTAAAATCTGTGTAGAAGTTCGATTAAATAAATAACTAATGTAAATAATTTAGAATGACGTTAACAAATATTTGAAATTACCTCGTTTGATCTTTGATTTCAATGTATACGACTGAGGGCAATGATGTTTGCACAACATCAGCAATGAAATTGTATTTACTCCGATTATCGCTTATGTCTGACGAGTCGGATTTTGCGAAAACTTTTGGTACTAGTAAATTGCAGTATTTGTCAAAACTTTTTTTTGCATTTTTGACACTATCACTGTCACTGTCACTGCACTTATAAATACCGTAGGCAAGACCGAAAAGGCCGACTGATACCGCATAGGTTAAATTAAATTTCCTTGTTAGCTTTGATGTTTCACTATGATTATTGTCATGGTGGTATTGTTTTTTTGTTGAGTGAGTTAATGAATAATTTTTCGAGATTGCGGAAATGGGTCTTATAAATTTATTTTTATTTGTGGTAAATAATAATTTACATAAGAACGAAGCCATGATTTTATTTGCATGATATTGCACACTTACACTGTACTGTTAGTTGTTATTGCGACTATTGCGCGCTCAGGTTTTTGTTTAACCGCTTGTTGGCAGGTAGTAAATTTCAATTATCAACTCAGTGATGATAATGCAGTAAATTATACAAACTAATTAATTAATTCATATATAATTAATCAATTAATATGATATAAAATTATCGCTACTATTTAACAAATGACATTTGACATTTTCTATGATTTTTAAAAAAAATTAATTATTATTAAAAAACATTACTAGAAAAATTGCACTCAAACTTTTTGAAATTTTTACATCTGAATTTTTTTATTAATAATTTATTTGATAAAAAATTGTCAAATGTCTGTTAATTTCAGTTTTATAAAAAATATAAATTCATAGTTGTGAAAACTTTTCACACATGCATAATATTTTATCATTTCTCCAATAATATTAAAATTGTTTCTACAAACGCAATAAAAACTATCTGATGTGTACCGAATATTTATCTCGAAATAAAAATTATCAATGTTTGATTGCCATAAAATTTTTTCAAACCTAATTTAACTTCCCCAAATTTGGTTCAATATTACATTATGTGTTATAGTGTTATAACACTACCATCGATATTTATAATAAATTTTCCAAGACAATATGTATAAAAAATATAAATAAATGTAATAACTAACCTCGGCGAAGAAATAATACGCAGAAGGGTCCTCCAGAACATCTATGGGTCTCCATAATACTGAAATTGGCAGACATCTGATAATTTTTATGATTTTTTTAAGCAAGAAGTAATTACAAAAAAAATAAACATTAAATTTTTTAAATATTTTCCTAAGACTATTCAATTTTTTAAGTAAAACAAGAGTCTGCTAATTGCAGTATCATGAATTTCCAATTGTTGATAGCTAAACATCATCACTTAACTGCTATTTCTTCACCGTGCGATGCCAGATGATAGAAACCGCTTCTTCTGGTGACAATCAAAATGGCAGGTGTCTGTCTCTTTTGATAATTGTCCTTCGATTATATTTACTTTTAACTCACTCATTACTAATACTTAAATTCACAAATATTGTTAATTTTCTTATATAAAATGAATTTTACTTTGAATTTGTCTGTGTAAACTGAACTAACTGTTGAAACATCTTGAAATAAGGAAAGAGAGAAAGATTGCAACGAGACGTCTGGCGTTTCTGCGTACTCTAACGGCAACTGAGTCGGTGAAGCAGGGCTTTGCTATTGATTGTACGTTCAAATTATTTCCCGTTCTTCTATTGGCTGCAAAGAAAACATGGTTTCTATGGCGGAAAATCCTCTGATTTTAAAAATAAATATAATTATAATTTTTATAGAAGGTATTAAAAATAAAACAACGAAACTATCGAATATAATTAAAAAAAAAATTATGAAAATTAAAGTAGCAGATATTTAATAAATTTTAGAATTTTTTTAAGAAATAAATTAGTGCAAAAAAAATTAAAAATAAAAAATTAACTTATAGAAATTTCAAAAAATTAAAAATGCAATTTTTTTAAAATAATTTTTTGGAAGAAATTTTTTTGTTAAATAAAATTAAAAAGTTTTAAAGTGACTGATAACTTCAATGTCGTAAAAAATTTCAATATAAATAATTATTAGTTATCAATTCATGAAAATTAAAAATTTTCTGTCAAATTTTTAAAATAGTTTTTAGCGAGCATGCACTCTACTTTTCATAAAACTACTAAAAGTAATAAAAATTACTTTTGAGAAATTTTTACAACTAAAATGATTATTATTTTTCAAACATGAATTATCATTATCAAATTTTCAATATTTTTTTTTTCTGTGATTATTCATTTCAATCATTCAGAGTGTTTGTAAGCACGTCTCCATAATAATAATAAATAAAAATAAATATAGGTATACCTTAACCAATCATCAGATAATTCACCTCGCAGCTGGCTCAATGTGGTTAGACAAAATTATCAGAAAAGATAGTAGGCAGATTGTTGTGAGCTGATTTTTTCAATACGGATAGTATAACAAACTGTACTGAGTAGTTTAGTTACGTGCCGCTACTAGACACAGCAACGAGCTGGTGTCGTAGCCGCCGCTGCGCTCGGCTAGACCGAGTCGAGTCGCGACGCAGAAGGCCACAGAAGCCTTCTCGTTCATAACAAGATGGCCACATCCGACTCAAAGGCTCCTATAAGGACTGTTAAAAGGGTTCAATTTGGAATTCTTTCTCCAGATGAAATCGTAAGTTGTTTCAGTTAACACTGATTATTCATTTGAGATAATAATTTTCATGTATTTTTATTGTTTTCGGCTTAAAATCAGTGACTCATTTACCAACCTTCTCGCGCCGCGCCATTGTACATTCTGATATAGTTTCCAAGTATTTACTCTCTCTCAAAAAAAAAAAAAAAAAAAAAAAAAATTACGTTGTGAAAATAAATACCAAATTAGTGAAAAAAATATCTACAAAAATATCAGATTTTTAATTAAATAATATTTAACTCTTAATTTTGTTTTCTTTTTTTTTTAATTAATGAAAAATTAATTTTGTTTAAAAAAAATTTTGTAATCAAAATTTTTTAGTTATATTTTTGAAAAATAACAGTGATATATTTATATAAATTTCATAAAAATAATTTTATGCAAGTGAAAAGTGAATCAATAAATTGCGTCATTTTGTGAAAAATAACTCAAAAAATTTATTTACTATAAATAAATGTACTTATATGTTTAATTATCATTTTAGCGCCGTATGTCTGTCACCGAGGGTGGCATCAAATTTCCGGAAACGATGGAAGGAGGCCGCCCAAAACTTGGCGGTCTCATGGATCCTCGTCAGGGTGTAATCGACAGGAATTCACGATGTCAAACCTGTGCTGGCAACATGACCGAGTGCTCTGGTCACTTTGGACACATTGATTTAGCTAAGCCAGTATTTCATGTTGGATTTATCACTAAAACAATCAAAATATTACGGTGTGTATGTTTTTTCTGTTCAAAATTACTTATCAGCCCTCAAAATCCTAAAATTAAAGAAGTAGTAATGAAAACAAAAGGTCAACCTCGTAAGAGACTCGCATTTATCTACGACCTGTGCAAAACTAGAAAAATTTGTGAAGGAGGAGATGAAATGGATATCAATAAAGAAGGTGCAGAAATTCCACCAACTGGAAGCAAACAACCGCACGGTGGATGTGGTAGGTGGCAACCACAGTTGCGTAGGACAGGATTAGACATCTCTGCTGAGTGGAAGCAAGTAAACGAAGATTCACAGGACAAGAAAATAGTACTGACTGCAGAACGTGCTTGGGAAATTCTTAAGCACATTACTGATGAAGAATCATTTATACTCGGAATGGATCCCAAGTTTGCCAGACCCGATTGGATGATTGTCACCGTCTTACCAGTACCACCTTTGTCAGTAAGACCTGCAGTTATTATGTACGGATCGGCTAAAAATCAGGACGATTTGACTCACAAGTTGGCCGATATTATTAAATCAAATAATGAATTGCTGCGTAACGAGCAAGCCGGAGCTGCAACTCACATTGTCGCTGAGAACATTAAAATGCTGCAGTTTCACGTGGCGACACTTGTTGACAACGACATGCCGGGAATGCCCAAAGCTATGCAGAAATCTGGTAAGCCTTTAAAAGCCATCAAAGCGAGACTGAAAGGAAAGGAAGGTCGTATACGTGGAAACCTTATGGGTAAGCGTGTCGACTTTTCAGCCCGTACTGTCATCACGCCAGATCCAAATCTGCGTATCGACCAGGTCGGTGTGCCTCGTAGTATCGCTCAGAATTTAACATTCCCAGAAATAGTTACTCCATTTAATATTGACAAAATGCAAGAGTTGGTTCAACGAGGTAACTCCCAGTATCCTGGAGCCAAGTACATCGTACGAGACAACGGTGAGCGTATTGACTTGAGGTACCATCCCAAGCCATCAGACTTGCATCTGCAGTGTGGTTACCGTGTCGAGCGACACATTCGCGACGGCGACTTAGTTATCTTCAACCGACAGCCCACGTTACACAAAATGAGTATGATGGGTCATCGTGTTAAAGTCTTACCCTGGAGTACATTCCGTATGAATTTAAGTTGTACCTCACCTTACAATGCCGATTTCGACGGTGATGAAATGAACTTGCACGTTCCACAGTCTATGGAGACGCGAGCTGAGGTTGAGAACATTCACGTTACACCACGTCAGATTATTACTCCTCAAGCAAACAAACCCGTCATGGGTATTGTACAGGACACGTTGACGGCTGTAAGAAAAATGACCAAACGTGATGTTTTCATCGAGAAAGAACAGATGATGAATATCCTTATGTTTTTACCGAGCTGGGATGGTAAAATGCCGCAGCCTTGCATTTTAAAACCAAAACCTCTGTGGACTGGTAAGCAAATATTTTCGCTGATTATTCCTGGTAATGTCAACATGATCCGTACACACAGTACTCACCCGGACGAGGAAGACGACGGTCCTTATAAGTGGATTTCTCCGGGAGACACCAAAGTAATGGTAGAGCACGGTGAGCTGGTGATGGGTATCCTGTGTAAGAAGACTCTGGGTACGTCTGCAGGTTCCTTGCTTCATATTTGTATGTTGGAGCTGGGTCACGACGTCTGCGGTAAATTTTACGGTAACATTCAGACTGTAATTAACACGTGGTTGTTGCTAGAGGGTCACTCAATCGGTATTGGTGACACTATTGCTGATCCGCAAACTTACATAGATATCCAAAAGGCTATTAAGAAAGCTAAAGCGGATGTAATAGAAATTATCCAGAAGGCCCACAACATGGAGTTGGAGCCTACTCCTGGTAATACACTGCGACAGACTTTTGAAAATCAGGTAAACAGAATTCTTAATGACGCTCGTGACAAAACTGGAAGTTCTGCCAAGACATCTTTGACTGAGTACAACAACTTGAAGGCCATGGTGGTATCAGGATCTAAGGGGTCTAACATTAACATTTCTCAGGTTATTGCTTGTGTAGGTCAACAAAACGTTGAAGGTAAACGTATTCCATTTGGTTTCCGTAAACGTACCTTACCACATTTCATAAAAGATGATTACGGTCCCGAGTCTAAAGGGTTCGTCGAGAATTCATATCTTGCTGGTCTTACTCCGTCCGAATTTTATTTCCACGCCATGGGAGGTCGTGAGGGTCTTATTGATACTGCTGTAAAAACTGCTGAGACTGGATATATTCAACGTCGTTTGATAAAGGCTATGGAGTCTGTAATGGTACATTACGACGGCACTGTCAGAAATTCTGTTGGTCAGTTGATCCAGTTGCGTTACGGTGAAGACGGTTTGTGCGGAGAGACTGTAGAGTTCCAGAATCTACCGACGATCAAGCTGAGCCACAAAGCATTTGAGAAGAAGTTCAAGTTTGACCCCAGCAATGAAAGATATCTCAGGAGAATCTTCACCGAGGACATTGTCAGAGAAATGATGGGATCTGGAGAAGTTATCTCAGAGCTTGAGCGTGAGTGGGAACAACTGTCCAGAGACCGGGCTATTTTGCGTGAAATTTTCCCCAGCGGTGAGTCCAAAGTAGTATTGCCTTGTAATTTACAAAGGATGATTTGGAATGTACAGAAAATTTTCCACATCAACAAACGAGCTCCCACTGATCTCAGCCCAATAAAAGTTATCCAAGGTGTTAAGCACTTGCTGGAGAGGTGTATCATTGTAGCCGGTGACGACCGTTTGAGTAAACAAGCCAATGAAAACGCTACGCTGCTTTTCCGCTGTCTCGTACGCTCAACTTTGTGCACAAAGTGTGTGTCTGAAGAATTCCGACTCTCGAGCGAGGCCTTTGAGTGGTTGATTGGAGAAATAGAAACGCGATTTCAGCAGGCTCAAGTTTGTCCTGGTGAAATGGTTGGTGCGTTGGCTGCCCAGTCACTTGGTGAACCTGCTACTCAAGTAAATTAAATATATATTATAATATAATGATAATATTATTATTATTATTATTATTATTATTATTATTATATTATAATATTGTATGATGTTATATGATATTATATGATATTATATATTATAATGTGTATATATATGTATAATATAAATACTATATAGCATAAATATAATATAAATAAATATAATTTTTTTTTTTTTTTTTTGTAGATGACACTCAACACTTTCCATTTTGCCGGAGTATCGTCCAAGAACGTAACTCTCGGAGTGCCACGTCTTAAGGAAATTATTAACATCAGTAAGAAACCCAAAGCTCCTTCGCTAACAGTATTTTTAACTGGTGTTGCTGCGAGAGATGCAGAGAAAGCCAAAAATGTGCTCTGTCGTCTCGAGCACACGACTTTGAGAAAAGTTACAGCCAATACAGCCATTTACTACGACCCAGATCCACAAAATACTGTTATCGCAGAGGATCAGGAGTTTGTAAATGTCTATTACGAGATGCCTGACTTTGATCCGACTAAAATATCACCATGGTTGTTGCGTATTGAATTGGACCGCAAGAGAATGACTGACAAAAAGTTGACTATGGAACAAATCGCTGAAAAAATAAACGCTGGTTTTGGTGACGATCTCAATTGTATATTCAATGACGACAATGCTGAGAAATTAGTTTTACGAATAAGAATAATGAACAGTGAGGACAATAAATTCCAGGAAGGTGAAGAAGAGATCGCTGATAAAATGGAAGATGATATGTTCCTACGTTGTATTGAAGCCAATATGCTCAGTGACATGACACTCCAGGGTATTGAGACTATTGGCAAAGTGTACATGCATTTACCTCAAACAGATGCCAAGAAACGTATTATAATAACAGACACAGGTGAATTTAAAGCCATTGCCGAGTGGCTGCTAGAAACTGACGGTACTAGTTTGATGAAAGTACTCAGTGAACGTGACGTCGATCCAGTGAGGACCTTCTCGAACGATATTTGTGAGATATTCCAAGTGCTGGGTATCGAAGCTGTCCGTAAGTCCGTTGAGAAAGAAATGAACGCTGTATTGCAGTTCTACGGTCTGTATGTAAACTACCGTCACTTGGCGTTGCTTTGTGATGTGATGACTGCCAAGGGACACTTGATGGCCATCACGCGTCACGGTATCAACAGACAGGACACTGGTGCTCTCATGAGATGTTCATTCGAGGAAACAGTTGATGTGTTGCTCGACGCTGCTTCTCACGCTGAGGTTGATCCAATGAGAGGAGTGTCAGAGAATATTATCATGGGACAATTGCCGCGCATTGGTACTGGATGCTTCGACTTACTGCTGGACGCTGAAAAATGTAAACAAGGTATCGAGATTCCGTCAGTTGTCGGTGCGAGTGTCATGGGTGGAGCTGGTATGTTCTTCGGAAGCGCTGCTACGCCGAGTATGAGTCCTCAGATGACTCCTTGGAACCAAATGGGAGCTACTCCTGGCTACGGTGCATCTGCTATGTCTCCTGGTAAGAATCAATCATTTATATTTTATTTTAAATTATTTTTTTTTTTTTATAAAATATATTTAATAATATTTTTATTTATTATAATAAATATTATACACTGAAAAAAAGTACTATTTTTGAAAAAATTTTCTTGTCACAAGAATATATATTCAATATTCTAAATAATTTTCAAGAATATATTTTCTTGTCTCAAGAATTGATCGAATTATTTTTTGTTTAATTCAAGTGAACTTATTCGTTTGTTAATCTATCAAAATTAATGCCAATATTTTATTATTATGATAGATATTTATTTATTTGTTTGTAAAAAAACGCCCTCGGCAATTTACAACAATATGTTACATTTTTATGTATAGAATTTTTAGAATTAATGATTTTATACAGTACATAACATCTGTAAAGAGAAGATAAATTTAAGAAATTTGAAAAAATTTAAGAAATTAAAGAATTAAATTTGAAAGAAAAAAAAATTATAAAAAATTTGGAAGAATAAGAAAAACTTAATATGTCTGATAGTTTATAATCATTATTTGTACACCTGGAATGTTGTTATTTTAGAATCATCCTTTTTGCTTCACTTTTTATTTTATCTGCTGGTCCTCCAAAAATGTCAAAAATATCAATAGCATATTTGTTGATGACTTTGCCTATTCTGTATATCGGTGCACGTGTAGAAAATCGCGACCTTATTGGTGGTAAATCCAACAGTCTATATATATTTTGATATTCTTTTGTCAAAAAACCAAAATTTATTTTAAATGATTCTTGAGCCAGGAAATTTTTTTTTAGATAAAAAAAATTTTTTTTTTTTTCAATGTAATAATATTTTTATATAAAATAATATTTTTTTTTTTTCGTTCCACCTTATAGTCTATTAATTCATAACTAAATTAATTTTTCTTACTCACAGCTCTAGGAAGTGGTATGACTCCAGGAGGAGCTTGCTTCTCACCATCTGGTGCCTCAGACGCGTCAGGACTGTCACCAGCGTACTCAGCTTACTCACCACAACCTGGCAGTCCTGGAAGTCCAGGCCCAAGTATGAGTCCCTACCCAATGTCACCAGCAGGTGGTGCCTCACCAAGTTACTCACCGACTTCTCCAGCATACTTACCAACGTCGCCGAGCATGACTCCGTCGAGTCCTAATTACTCTCCAACCAGCCCAACATACTCACCAACCAGTCCTAATTACTCACCAACATCTCCGAGTTATTCCCCAACAAGTCCAGGTTACTCTCCGGCGAGCCCAAGCTACTCTCCAACTAGCCCCAGTTACTCGCCAACATCTCCAAGTTATTCACCCACCAGTCCGAGTTATTCTCCGACGAGTCCCAGCTACTCACCAACATCTCCCAGCTACTCTCCTACCTCACCAAGTTATTCACCTACTAGCCATAGTTATTCTCCAACCAGCCCCAGCTATTCACCAACCAGTCCTGGGTATTCTCCAACGAGTCCGAGCTACTCACCAACCAGCCCAGGCTACTCTCCAGCTGGACCAAGTTATTCTCCAACAAGTCCATCATATTCACCAAGCTCGCCCAACTACACTCCTCAATCTCGGTCTTATTCACCAACAAGTCCCAGCTACTCTCCAAGCTCGCCTCAATATTCTCCAGCGAGTCCAAGCTACTCACCGAGCAGTCCAAAGTATTCTCCAACAAGTCCCAGCTACTCTCCAACTTCGCCATCATTCGCTGGCACCTCACCTCAGTACACACCAACAAGTCCAACCTACTCGCCTACCAGTCCAACTTATTCCCCGACAAGTCCTTCCTACTCTCCCAGCTCACCTCAACACACAGCTGGCGGCAGCAGCACGAGATACTCGCCCAGCAGTCCTAATTATTCGCCCACCAGTCCAACTTACTCGCCTTCAAGTCCACAATATTCTCCGTCGAGTACAAAATATTCACCTACGAGTCCTACTTACACACCAACTTCTCCAAGCTACTCACCAAGTAGCCCAACTTATTCTCCTCCTGTGCCTGGCTACTCGCCGACAAGCCCAACCTATTCACCAGCCTCGCCGACCTACGAGAGCGAGGACTAAAGACGATACCATTGAAGTTAAATAATATATTTGAAGTACTTTGTTACACTATTTCTTCATTTCAATTATTTCACGCTCTCACTTATTTTTATTTTTAATGTAAAATACCTGTTTACTTAGTTTTGTTTATTATTAATTGTTTTATTTACTATATCTTATGATTTTTTTATCAATTAATGAGTTCGAGTATTGTCTTATAATTATATAAGTCAATGATATAAATTATTTCTATTATTAATATTAATGTTAATAATAATATTACTACTTTAATATATTGATAAATTTTAGTAGTTAAACTTTTATGACTATGGAAAAAAAAAAAAAATCATTATCTTTACAATTTTGAATAATGGCTGAGATGTATTTCTTATGGCATATATTTTTTTGTAAATAAAGATAAAAAAAAAAAAAATTTGTTGTTTACATGTATTTTAAATTAAGTAATCTGTGTTTAAGTATTGACAAAAATGTAATAGTTGTTTTAAGTTAAAAAGTATCCGAAGAATATCTTGTAGGTCTTCTTGAGCTCCCACTTTGTTGCTCAGTGTACATGTCCATGAGCAGAGGGTTATTCACTCTACTCGTTTCAATCACATATCGGATTTCATGATGAGCCGCAATGAGAGAACCGGTCGTCGGTAGTTTTAAGTCTGCCAGTTAAGACATTTCTTTCATTACGCTGCACCTAGGATAATAAATAGTATTCATAATGAATACTGAGAGAACTTCATTACTCAATAGTGATCTTAATTCTGGGCTTAGTATTTTTTTTGCAACTCTCTGTATCATCGATATCTTTGGTGTCTTTCCTATCATTGCTTTACCTCACGCTATAATACATTGTGGTAAGTTGATCTTTTTTATTTTTAATTTTAAATTTTACAATTTTTTTAATATAACAAGTGTCTTCATATCATTACAGGATTACTGGGGATTCCTCTGGTAATTGTCGTCTTTTTTTTACAAATTTATACAGCTTCATTGCTTGGAAAATCATGGACTATTGCTACTACATTGGATCCTAAGATTTTGAGAAAAAATCGGTAAATTTTTAAAATAATTATTTATTAGTAAATATCTGATTTAAAATAATATTATTTTATCAGACATCCACTGGCAGCTGTTACGGAAATGACTTTAGGAAAAAAAATGCGAACTTTTGTAACATTGCTTCTAGACCTTACAATATTTGGCTGTGGAATTCCTAATTTATTAGTCGGTAAGTCTAAACATATAATAAAACTTAAAAAATAAAAATATTAAACTAATTAATTATTTATTAAAGCGTCACAAAATTTACAATTATTTGGGTTCAAAGTATCAGACAATCAATTCGATTTGTCATTTTGCTATTGGCTCCTTGTGGTGGGAATTTTTCTGTGTCCATTGATGTGGTTGGGAAGTCCTCGAGACATGAAGTAAGTTCCACCAAACTGTAAACAATAAAAAATAATTAATAATTTTACTTCAGACCTCTGGCAATTTTTTCAACAATCGCAGTGACGATGACGACTGTACTAGTATGGTGGTGCATAATCGCTGATGACCGAGCGCTGGAACCAGCTCCGATACCTACATCTCCAACGTGGGATAAATTTATATCAGGATACGGCATGCTCGCGTTTCAATTCGATGTTCATCCGACCTTGATGACTATTCAAGTGGATATGCGGCATCCGCAGCACATCAATAAAGCCGTCGTTTTATCATTTCTCAGTTAATAAACTTAAATATTTATTTATTTATCTAGTGTATCAATTAACATAGAGAAGATAAATTTGTATCTACATCTTCAGATTGTAAATATTTATGTTTTAGTCAGCGGTTTATTATTTGGAGTGACGGCTGGTTTAGCGGCATGGAAGTACGCCGGTAGTACCACGGCAAATATTTTGCAAATAGCCCCAGCTGGACATGTTAGTCGCGCTGCGATACTCTTATCTGCACTGCAGTTGATATTTTCAAGTGTCATAGGCCATGCAGCACTTTTTTTGCATCTTGAAGATGAACTTCGCGTTCGCCGAAGTCAGTTAATTTTTTTTTTTTGATAAATAGTCTTAATACTGAAATTAATACACTTCTGATAATTTTTTAGATTTTTGTGACAGTTAAAATATTAAGTAAAAAAATTCTACGTGTAGAAATTATAAAAAAAATTAGGTAATTATTTACAAGTGTGGTCCACCCTATTTTTGGGCATACCTAGGTGAAAAATCAACATTTCTTAATTTTTTTTTTTTTTTGATTCTGCTCGTTTGAAAGCGCATTTATGACAAAAAATGTCGTGAAAGGAAAAAAAAAAGATTTCGATAGCTTTTTTGCCTTCAAAAGTTGGAAAAAATTTTGGCTCATGTTTTTGGATAAAATTTCTATTTAATCTTTTTTTGATATATATTTTTTTTTTAAATATATACAAAAATGAAAAGAAAAAAAAAAAGTTTTTTTTTTTTAATTTTTTTGAAAAATTGTTAAAATTGTGATAATCAATTTTTTTTTTTTTTTTGTATTTTTCAAAAAAAAAATATATCAAAATCAAATAGAAATTTCATTCAAAAATATGATAATTAAAATTATGGGCACCATTTGTAAATAGTTACCAAAAATTGTAAGTTAAAATTTATAAAAATTTTTTTTTCTATTATAAAATTAAAAAAAATGTCAGAAATCTGCTGATTTAAGTAAATTATTATTAATTAATCTAGTGTAACAAAAATTTTTTTAAATTACAGCATTCGGGTGGAAACGATGCGCATTGAGATCAGCAGTGGTATTTCTAGGAGTTGCTGTCGGTGAATCAGTTCCACGTTTTGATATCGTAATGTCTTTGATCGGTGGAACTTTAACTGGACCACTGGTATTTATTTTGCCGCCGATAATGTACGCACGTGCGAAAACTATGAAGAATGAGTTTGATAAATACAGCTCGACTCCAGAAGTGTTTTCAGCTACCGAACGACAATCTGACGATGATTTGATCTCTGATGAAACTCGTGCGCATTCAAAGTCAACTTACTTTGGTATTCCTGAAAACAAAAAAAATCGTCAGCGTTATACGTATGTTTATTACAGTGACAATGATGTCAATGACAATGATGATGATTCGGAAGGACTCCTTTCTGATGTTGACGACCAGCGCTCGAAGAAAAAACTCCAGCCTCACACAATGATGGCAGAGCGCAACAAGTCAGCAACTGGGTTTATTGATGCGACTAAGCCGGAAATGTTTCGCTTGAAAACAAGGTTGCAGCCGCTGATTATTAAAAGTAAAACAAAAGATAAAAGATATAAAATTATTTTTAAGCGATTAACTAACTTGTTCAGCTATTTTGTTGTTGTTATGGGAGTTGTTATCACAATCTCAGCGACTTACATTAATGTAAAAAATACTATCCGGTTTGTTAAGTTTACACCGCCTTGTATTATCAATGCTTCTGTTTCAGCGTCATAATTATATAATTTATGTAATAGAAAAATAAGGATATAAATAAATTTTCATAGATTTTTGACCAACTATTATGCTCATCTTGTAAATGAAACTCTCTATTATAACACTAAAGTTAGCCAAAGTTTTTAATTTTTTTTTCATTTATTAAATTGGAACAAAAAAATATTTTTTTTAAATTACACTTAAAGTTTTTCAAGTTTTTTACTAATGGAATTTTTTTTCTTATTCTTTTTTAATAAAAAATTATAAAAATTTTTAGATATTGGTTAACTTAATTTTTATCTCTTAATTATATTTTATCGTTGAGTTCATTATAAATTTTAAAGTAATTTTTTATATTAATATCTATATTCAATCATAAACTATATGCTTTTGACAATTGTCGTCAATTAAATAATTCAATTTTACATAACAATTTATAGAATTGAAAATTGCATACACCTGACAGGTTTTTAGAATTAATAAATTATTTGTATTTAAAAAAAAAAAAAAAAAAAAAAAACATTTTAAAGTATGTATCTAAAAAATTTTTTAATTCCTCTGTGTATAGTTTTTTTTCCTAACTCAACTTAATTAATTTTAAAATAAATTTTAATAAAATGAAATCAGAAGAACTGTGTGATATTTAAATTTTGCAGTATCCTAAAAATCTGAAAATTATGATTTAAAAAAAAATTGATTTTATAAAAAAACTCGACAAAACTGCCGTCTAGTGACTGTTATTGTAATGAGAAGTAATTACACTTGACTTGATCACGTGACAGGGTTACAACATCTTTCCCGCGTAAAAGTACCGCTAAGCCATCATAAGTGGCGTTGAAACGTGTATTGAATTGTTTGGAGTTTATTTATTTTAAAACTAATGATAACTGTGAAGTTTTAAATATTTTTGCAAGTAATTTTTATTTTGTTCATAATTTTTTAATAATTGATAGCTATTTTTTCGTTAAAAGTGCAGAAAACTTAAAAATTACAATAAACACTGTGACTAACGCTACTTGGTCATACATAAAACAATAATTACTTTTTGTTTAATTAAACTGTGCCAAAAAAATAGCAAAAATGGATGTAGATCAAAGGGTAAAAGATATGGAACGAGAGTATCTCGATTTTCTAGACGATGCTGTAAGTTAATATATCCGTATTTATAATATTGACCTTGGGGCTCATAACAAAAATATAACCCTATTTTTATTTGACTTTTCAGGAAGATCAGGGAATTTATTCAAATTTAGTCAAAAACATGATCGAAGAAAATAAATACCGACTTTTTGTCAATATCAATGACTTGAGACGGAAAAATCCTCAACGAGCTATCAAGTAATTATTTTGACGACGCAACAAGTGGTGGCTTGACCTTGAATACTACGGCCCTATATTTGATACAATTTTATAATATTTATTTTATTTTTTGTTTTAGCTTGCTTGAAAATTCCTTCGAAGAACAGATGGCTTTTCAAAATGCATTGAAACAATTTATTTCTACCCTTGACACTGATTACGCTAAAGGAAATGTCGATTTTTTTATTGGGTTTGAAGGAAGTTTTGGTAACCGTCATGTTACCCCAAGAACACTGACCTCTAGATTCTTATCCAACCTCGTCTGTGTTGAAGGAATCGTCACTAAATGTAAAATACTTTTAAAATTGTCAAAATTTACCAGTAAAATTTATATTTGTAATATTAATCATTGATTAATCAATATGTTATAGGTTCATTGGTAAGACCAAAAATAGTTAGGAGCGTGCACTACTGCAGTGCTACAAAAAGTGTTATGGAACGAGCTTACACCGATTTGACGTCTTACGATGCTTTTCCTGGATCAGCAGTTTATCCTACTGCGGACGCTGATGGCAATCCATTGGAAACAGAGTTTGGATTGTCGACGTACAAAGACCACCAAACTCTTTCAATTCAAGAGATGCCTGAAAAAGCACCTGCCGGACAATTACCACGAAGTGTCGATATTGTTTGTGATAACGACTTGGTTGATTTATGCAAGCCAGGAGACCGAGTACAGATTGTCGGAAATTTTCGTTGTCTTCCAGGAAAGCAAAACGGATATACCAACGGTACTTTTAGGTAAAAATAAAAAATAACAATCATTTTGATTTTTTATTTATAATAATAATTTTCAATAATAGTAGTATATTTAATTGGAATCCCGGAACAAATTTAAAAGTTATGAAAAATTCATATTATTTCATTATTATAAAATAAAAATTATATTAACTAGCAACCTTGCAGTCACTATGTGACTGCCGTGACTTGTGAACTATAAAAAATTAAAACTTTGCTTTATTAAATAATGACTTTTGTTAAATTGCACTGTACTTTTTTAACTACTGAAGTTTTTAAAGATATAAGCTCATCCCGATGTTATACTAATCAAGAGCTTTCATTTGAGTACCCACATGAATTTTGATATATTTTTCACATATATATATATATATATATATATATATATATATATATATATATATATATATATATATATATATATATATATAATATACATAAATATATAAAAAATTGATGTGGGTACTCAAATGAAAGCTTTTGATGATTGTATCATCGGGATGAGCTTATATCTTTAAAAATGTCAATAGTTCACAAGATACAAGGTCATTTCTTAATTATGTATCTAGAGATAGAGCATTTTCTAATGTAGCCTAAATACTTATCATCATAAATTGACTTTTGGTGAAAATGATATGAAACCTTAAAAAGGCACAACTCCAGGTCAGGACCTTTGTAATGATACCAAATTTAACCATAAAAACCCATTTTATTATATAAAATATAAATACACTGGCCACAAAATTTTTCTTATTCTCTTAATAATATAGATAATAATAATTTTTTTTTCTGTAACAAAAAATGGAGCGATCATTCTGGGGGTGCTTGTTTTTCAAGAAAATTGTAGGTGTGATACAATTATTATTATTATAATTTTTATTTTATAATAATTTTAATGAAATAATATGAATTTTTCATAACTTTAAAATTTTTCCGGTCTATTTTTTCCGATCACCGTTTAATTTCTTAATTTTTATTTCAGAACTATTTTGATCGCCAATAACATAACTCAGTTGAGCAAAGAGGCCACCTTGACGATATCCCACGACGATGTAGCGCTGTGTAAAAAATTAGCAAAGCACAATCCACGGAAAGATATCTTCGAATTACTCAGCAGATCATTAGCTCCCTCAATTCACGGTCACGCGTACATAAAAAAAGCAATTCTGTGCTTGCTTCTCGGAGGTATTGAAAAGATTCTTCCAAACGGAACGAGGCTCAGAGGAGATATAAATATTCTGCTAATTGGAGATCCTTCAGTAGCTAAATCTCAATTGCTGCGATACGTTCTCTGTACAGCACCGCGAGCTATTCCAACAACAGGTCGTGGATCATCAGGTGTTGGTTTGACAGCTGCAGTTACTTCTGACCAAGAAACAGGTGAAAGAAGACTTGAAGCTGGTGCCATGGTGCTTGCTGATCGAGGAGTCATTTGTATCGATGAATTTGACAAAATGTCCGACATTGACAGAACTGCTATCCACGAAGTCATGGAGCAGGGGAGAGTTACCATTGCTAAAGCTGGTATTCACGCGAGTTTAAACGCTCGTTGCTCCGTTTTGGCCGCTGCTAACCCAGTGTACGGTCGCTACGATCAGTACAAAACACCCATGGAGAATATTGGACTTCAGGATTCCTTGTTATCACGTTTTGATTTGCTGTTTGTCATTTTAGATCTCGTTGATCCCGAGCAGGATCGTATTATCAGTGACCATGTCGTCAGAATGCACAGATATCGCAACGCGAATGAACAAGACGGTGAAGCTTTGCCTCTCAACAGTAACCTTGATATTTTGAGTACCAAAAATCCAGACGCTGTTGAAGTGGAAGACGAGAACGAGAGCCCGATCTACGAGAAATATGACCCGCTGTTACATGGAAAATCGCGATCTAAAACAGATCAAATACTCAGTATTAAATTTATGCGAAAGTATATTCACATTGCCAAGTGCATGAAGCCAAAGCTAACCGAGGAAGCCAGTAAAACGATTGCTGATGAGTACTCACGTCTCAGATCAGAGGACATGGTGGAGTCTGATGTAGCGAGAACCCAACCGATAACTGCGCGTACTCTTGAAACGTTGATTCGTTTGTCGACGGCCCATGCTAAAGCGCGTCTATCCAAAACTGTCACTGTAGACGATGCAAATGCTGCTATTGAACTTGTCCAGTTTGCGTATTTCAAACGAGTGCTTGAGAAAGAAAAGAAGAAGCGCAGGAGACGAGAAAGTGAGATGAGCACTGACGGTGAAACTGAAGAACCTAGGAAGACTAAGCGCAGCAGAAGAGATCGCGATGCAACTGGTGAAGATGGTCATGATCCCTACGAATATGACAGCGATGATGATTCCCATGTTGACGAGGCTGTCAGGAAAGTAACGCGCTCTCAAACTGCTACCCTGGAAACTCCGATTGAAGAAGAAGATGAAGCAGCTGTCGCTATGGCTGAAGAGGAAACACCGGCTGTTATTACTGATAGCAGATTACAGACGTTCCAGAGCTTGTTGCATAAATTGTTCCAACAACAACGTTCGCAAGCTCTTCCTCTGGAAAAAGTCAAAGAGTTTGTTAATAAAAACCATAGCCCCGAATTCACTGGCGGAGAAATAAAAGCTGCTTTGAACAAGATGACTGAAAATAATCAAATTATGCTTGCAGATGATCAAGTTTTTCTTATTTAATTTTATTCAATACTCCTTTAATAATCAAATTTGTGTTTACTCGCTCTCATTTAATGTTATAAATAATATGTATTGTAATATTAATTCCAATGTAGTTGTAAACAATTTTTTATACTGTTTTTAATAAACAATTATTCCATTTGTTTATCAAATTTATATTTCTCAACTTTGATGTTCTGGAGTTTTAAATTTATAACTAAAAAATAATCAATTGGTCATTCGTAAATGCAAAATTATTTATTTTTATAAATTACATGATTTATATATTTTATAACGAATTGGATTTCATCCAAGTTTCGTTGCATGATTCAGTAATAAAAAACGGTGTATAAAATTAATCATATTGAAAATTGTACAAATTTATATCCATGGGCTCCAACCAGCGTACGTTCGACCAAGGATATTTAAATCTGTTGCTTGATCCAACAAGCATTTCACCTGAAACAATAAATAAGATAAGTCATTTTAAACATTATTCAAATTTAAATAAAAATCAAAATATCATTACCTGTTCTTCCGGCGTTAAATTGCCGTCTCTTATTCTCATTCTCATCGATGACTGATCACCATCTTCACCTTTTAAAATTGCAGAATATCGCGAGTAATACTTTTCATCAGAGTGCTGATTCTCTAATTCTTTCAAAGTAATCTCTGATGGTTTCTCCCCATTTAATTTTCTCGATATATAATTAAATTTATTTTTCGGGAACCAGTTGACATTTGTAGCTAAAAAACAAATTTTAAATTAATTAATTATAATTCATTAACTTGAAAAGCAGTTCAATTTATTAAAAATTCTTACTATGATAATCATGTTGAATTTTTTCCATTAGCTGCTGAGCATGTTCACTCCAATTAAGATTTTCGCTGGCAACAACTCCTAAGTACGCAAGAAGCGGCTCTTTGCAATTTCTCAAAGCCGTTAAAACAAGAGTCATGATAGTTTTAAACTCATCATTTTCATCAAACGGCTTCATCAGTCTCTTAATCTGACTTGTCAATCTGAAAGGCATGCATTCTGGTAAAACCTGATCAATTCCACCTCCAAAAGCCGATTCAAAATCTATTCCCGTGCATTTTCCGGACTCGACTTTAATCAAAGTGTTCTCAAGATGACGGTCGCCAATTCCCAATATCCAGTGCGCAACACACATTGTAGCGTAAGTAACAACAAAATTCCTTCGTGAGGTAATGAAGCTTTCCAAAGAAGGATTAAGTTTCAAAAAAGTACGTCTTAACAAATCCCACTCTGTCCTGGCAATTAATTCATTCATTTTACCAACAACTGCTTCTGAATTGTATTTAATCAAAGCTTCTTTGTACTGAACAATTGGATTAGCATTAGGACTAGCTTTTCCTATCCAACTGACATATTCTTCTCTAATACGACCATGTCTTTTCTTCTGTTCTTCATTCATATCGAAATTAATATATTCATTAAGACTTCTAGTATTATCAATCCACTGAATGAGACCCAACGACCCTGACAGCGCAATTATTTGGTACGTATTTACCGTCAGATTTCGTTGTGAGCAAGCAATGTCCGCTCTCAAAATTTCATTCATGATACCAAACGCTTGTTCAACTCTCTCGTCCAGCCGTAAGTCTTCACCAAACTTGACCAAAAAATTATAGTTCTTCGCATCATTGCCAATAATCGTTATCTTTACAGGTTTGCTTTTGGACTTCATTACGTGGACCTTTGGCTCAATTTTCATAATCTTCGAGTGATACTTTGGAAAGGGTTCACTGTCACCAGAGTACTGCCCTGGAATTTCAATGTCCGTACCACTCAAATTACTCAACCAAGGACTGTAATCCTTCAAAGAATTACTATCCTTAGATTTTTCTGCCTGAAGCATTAACTCCCGCATTATTTTATTCAAATTATTCACAAGCTCTTCTTGAGAAAGAGCCTTAAAGCGCTTGATTTCTTCATGATATTTACTGATTTTTTTGTACAAATTTCCTTGCAAACTCTTAACATCCGGATAAATCTTCTGCAGCATAAAATCAAATGACTCTGCATTGAACACAGAATTTCCTTTGAATTTTTTCAGATAATACTGTAAGTAAAATTCAGGTTTCACTAAATATTCCATCGCTTCTATGAAGTTTTCCAGCTCAACTTGATTGCTAAGCAACTGCATCTGTTCCTGGATCACTGGGTGATTCTTAACATGGGGATTAGTGTCCATTGCCAAACGCAGGCTGTAAATAAGCGCATTGGGGTACTTTTGAAATAAGTTTTTGATGATTGGCGCTACTACATCCTCTAAAGGAGTCGACAAGTTGTACAATAACTGTGCTTGCCACTTCAGAAAACGCCAGAGTGGTATTTTTTGAGTCAGTGCTTTGAAAATTCGTTTGGTTTCTGCATCTTGCAGGTAATCAACATTCAGTAGACAAGGAAAATAATTAGCTGCTTCCTGAGAGTTATATAACATCGCTCTTAGCGTGGAATTCACAAACTCCTTGATCAGATCGCTGCTAACTTCACCAGTGAGTATTTTTCCGTGACAATATTTCAACAATTTTAAATAACAATCTCTAACTTTGTCATCTTCCAGAGAATGGCGTGAAGCTTCTATACAACATGCTTTAAGATTACTGACGCTGCATAAGTTCAAGCCATTGATCACATCATTGGAATCTTCCATGTATTCTATAATATTCTGTTCTATTTTATTAACAATCTGTTGAAACAGTTGTTGATCACTATTACCGATATCAATTAAATTAATCGCCATTTCACTGATAAACTGCCGAGTGTTGATTCGCGTGTTGATGTCAGTTTCTTCATCAATTAAAATTCTTTGTGCCCTATTCCAGCACAAAGTATACTGCTTGAGTTTATCTTCAGCCGAGCTTAATTGCGCTGATAAAATATTATATCTCCCACGCTGCAACGTGAACTCAGGAGTTGATTTGTCAGAAGAATTAACAATAGAAAATAAATATCTACGCATCAAACATTTGTTTCGTTGCTGAAAAGCTGCTTCAATCATATGGAACTTGAGTTTAGTCAAAAGTCCTTCAACTTCATTGCCCAATCCTTCCATCGATGAATCCTCATCCATAAAATCTTCTTTCAAAGCTTTGGAGAAGTTTGCCCGACAAGCAATGTGCATATCCCAAGGCAGCAAATCATCTCGCTGATGAGGGTAACTAGTTGACCAGTAATTCTTCAAAAGTGATAAATTTTTATTTCGGTTACTTACTGTAGCTTTGTAGTAAACATCAACATTGCTTATTCCGCGTAATTTAGTAACTTGGCGTGATCTAAGAGCCGTTGAAAGTGGACTCAGTTGAAACCATTGTTCTCTCACTTGGTCTAATGCAGTGTCAATCAAATCTTGAGATCGCTCTTGATTGGTAGTCACACAAACAGCTGCTATATCTTCTGCAAATAGTTCCTTCAGTAATTTAACTTTAGCTTCTATTTTCAAAAGCACTGCCAGATCTTCACTGAACTTGCGAGTACGCTCGAACTCAGCTTGATCCCTGCCATCTACCGTGAAGTACTGGTAAATAAAAGCTTTGAAGTACCAGGGTGCAAACCATCCACCAGGAGATTTAGCAACTTCTATAAAACTTTCCAAACTATTATTTTCGACTTTTAATTCAATTTCTCCAATGATTTGCTCCCAATTGGAGAGCCGCGCAAGACATTCGAAGACTGATTGTTGACAGTGTCGCTGAATTACACCCGCTTCAGAGATATTAAGATTATAATGATTTAGCGCGCCTTCATAAGATTGTAATGCGTCTTCCCATTTATTGTTTGCTCTAGCAGCAGAAGCTTGGCTCAATTCTGGAAGATTATTAACGTGATTTTGGAAAATACTCAGCACAACATCAACTTCATTTGTTGACTCATAAAGATCTGCTAATTGCACCCACTCATCAGTAAAATCACTTTCAATTGCCGATGACTCTGAAGTACTGGACTCATTAAGACGTATTTTTTTTGTCGGAGGTTCATCGGAGCCAGTTATCAAATTTCTCTCAAGTAAAAGCGCTCCAAGACAGTTAAAGTCTGTCGCTTTGGAAACTCTAGCAACTATACTGGAGTCAAATTTAATATTTTCTACTCGGAACATCATTTCCAATATCATAGCAATTATATGACCGCTTTCTCGATGATTTTCTAGAATAGTATTTAACTTAAGCTCAAATTTTTTTATAAAATCACTGTAATTATTGTCTCCTTTTGTTCTAGATTGATTACGCACTTGATCTATCAAGGAATGAATCATAGAAACAGCCAAGTCTTTGCAGATAAGATTATCCTTTTTCAAAAGCTCTTGCAGCGGAATGAGAACTGCTTCAGGAGTTATCGATATGTCGGGAAAGTCACCAATTCTGTAAGTTCTATTCAATCTAACATCGTTACGTTGTTTATTTAATTGCTGGCGTAATATTTCTTCTCGCTTATGATAGTGTTCTAATTTTCTGTTGATATTTGTTGTTCTGTTGTCAGGAAATTCTTTGGGAAAACGTCTTGAAACTACGTTGAGAGACTGAGTTTTTGGAATAACAAAAACATCATCTACACGCAGAGTACTCGTTGATGGTGTAGCGACGAAAAATTCGTTCGTTAAAGACCTATCCATCCAAGATGTAGATGTATTCATGGTCGCTCGCAGCATCAAATCCGAATCATTTTCCGGTATATTATCTACATTTAAACTAGATAATGAGTGTCTCTGGCTGTAGTGATTCACGTACGAAGATGTAAACAGTGGAATTTTGTAACTAAGATTTTTCATTCTCCACGAAATAGCAATGGTGTAATCGTGGTAATTACAAGACTGGTTAAGTGGTTCAAACATTACTTGTTTGTAACTCGGGGATTTCTTGGTCATGTGTAAAAATATTATGGCAAAAATTGTCAAGAAATCTTTTTCAGCTTCTGGTGAGTAAATATCGAGTATATCAAGTATTCTATCTGTACATTTTTCACGCAAACCTACTTCTTCAGTCCAAAAAGTCATTAATTTTGATTGCAGCTCTTCAAAAGGGTCAAGTAAGCCGCGTAGAAGAATTTTTTTACTCATATCAACTAACTTCTGAATGTCTGCAAGATCCGTGATATCTACTGAATACTTTTTGTATATATTTATAAAAATATTGTACATTAATTTACGATAAGCTGGTGATTCATGTTGAGCGTAAGATTCTACAGTTTCAGCAATTGAAACCAATCTTACAGGATCAATAATTGCAACAAGATTTTCGACTATTTCAAGACATACTTTCTCGCATGATATTACTTTATTGGACAGTAATTCATAGAATTTTATATAATTCAGATCACGAATTATATTTTCTGGACTCATATGTGGCATTCTCTGCAAAAACACTTCCAAACATTTCGCCATACTTGGTGGCGCGACTTTGGAAAAGTTGTCAATTATATGATTAAAAAATTCACCTGCTAGCAGAGGGTAAGCTTTAACCATAACATGAATACACTTGACAAGCCTGTCTGAATTTTTGTGCTGCAGTGACCGTAAAACAGGATGGATTTTCTCTGTAATATCACTTTCGACTTCAAAATTTTCTTCTGTACGAGAAAACTTTATGAAGAGTCCAATAGCTTCGCAAGTGTGAAGAACAACTTCTTCTTTGGCATTCCATTCTTCTTTTAATGAGTTTATTAAATAATCGAGAATATCAGGGCGACAAATCAAATCCGTGGCCATATTGTTAGCCAACAGAATGAGAATAACCCTGATAGCTTTGTCGCGTGTACACTTCATTCTAAGTTCAAGTCCTTTTGGAAGAGTAAGAATTTTGTGCCATACTTGAACAAGTACTTCAATGATTCGGAAATTATATCTAATAATATATTCACTAGGTATTCCTTCATCAACTTTATCAACCAGCAAAGAAAATAATTGATTAGCTGGTTGCCGTAATTTCTCATCAGGTATCGCTAATTCTGCCCAATCCACCAACATCAGTAGCCCATCGGTGATTATATAATTCAACGGGCCATCATTAAACAATAGAATAATAATATAAATTATTTGAGCCAAAAATAGTCGAGCGTACGGCCTAAAAATCTTTTGATTGTTGAGAATTACTTTCAGCATAAACAATTTTGCGTTTTTGTGAACATGGCCCATCGATCCCGCGAACAGAGTCAGTCCTCTTGGCGGATTATTGGGATCTGGAATAATAAATCCTGGTCCAGTTTTACTAATTATTTCCAAAATCGCACATATCGGAGCCATGCATTCATGGTTATTGAAGTCATCAACTTCCAACGTAACTGTGACTGACTTTTCGGCAGATGGCTCTCGCAAAGAAACTTCATTGAAGTCATGCGCATAGACATTTTCATTTAGCGTTGAAGATGCTAAATCATAACTTTTGATGTACGTATAAACTGACGGATCATTTTGCCGCTCTTTTACCGCCTGTCTGATATTAACCAGCTTTTTCCGCTGCTTTGGGTACTCTTTAAATGTCTGCGATAATTCGTAGACTTTTTTGCAGTCAACTATATTCTCCCAAATCAACTGGCCATTGCTTCGGTTCTCAGCGAACAAAGACAAGTAATACTTCGATTCTTTAGTTTCACTGGCGATCGTTATAGCGCAGTTGTACGCTGCGCAGTGAAGAAGTCTAACTATTTCTTGGAACTCTAGTACGGAAGATTTAAAACTACGTATTTGGTAAGTACATTTAAAAATTCGTTCAGTTACTAATTCATTTGATGAATTTCCAAAAATGCTCTTGGCTATAACTCCTTCATTGTTGTTTATTTTTTCCAGATTTAAATTAGCGAACATCAATTCGATGAAATTGTAGCAGCCAATTTGTGACACAATCAATTTTTTGTCATCTGCTAAGTTATTTGTGGTAGTTCTAATAATTGTTGCAAATACATCTTTTATATATTTATTAAAAAACTGTTCTCTTGTGAAAGAATTACAAGCTCGAAGACCAGGAAGAAGAAAATATTTCAGTACATCTAGTCTTTCTCTCACGATCGTCTTTGTCATGAATAAGTCGTACGCCACTTCAATATATTCCAAAGCATCATAAACAACGTGACTGAAGAAATTATCTATGCACGTAGAAGTCGCTTCGTTGAATAAATAATCTCCAACACCTATTGAGAAATTGATCATCGCGTAAAACACGTCGGTAGATTTTGTTATTAGCAGTAAAACTAACAATTTTTGTAAGCATTCTTTTATTTTGGAATTCATAAGAGTTTTTCCTGTGATCCCGCCAGTACATTCAGCTTCACGCGCTTGCTTCAAACCGTCCAACATAACTCTTATTTCGGGTGAGTGACTGTTTTCTCCAGTTAAGCAAATTAGAAAATCATTTAACACATTCATTTTTTTCAATAGGTCGTTTGTTTCATTCAACTCCTTCAAAATCCAAGCATACATTGATCCTCGTGCGAACGATATTTCCAAAGGATTATTTTTGAAACGCACAACAGTACGGAAAATACTTCTAAATAATTTTTTTCGCATTTCCAAATTATTCAGTACACGCTTGTAATCTCCAAACCTGTCGATTAACTCATCAGATAGCTGCTCTAGAATATCTTGGTAATCATTCTTGTGCTTTAGAACCCATACCACCATTTCTTCAGTAATGAAAAGAGAAACATCTGCATTTCTTTGCAGTAAATTGGTTAGTTCTTTCATCGTATCATCAATGTCATTCAACAGACATGGAATCAATACATCTCTAAAAGTGTTGAAGAAATATTCACCATGTGTGATCTTTGATTGTGGTGCTCCCTCCAGATTTCTGTCCGCTATCAATCTTTCAATAATTTTACTCACTGCTTTAGATTGATAGCTGAGTAACAGTTTTAACAAAACCTCAAAGTATTTTTTCTTGTCAGAGCTCAATTCAATGTACCATTGATCAGATTCTCCGACCTTTAAACTATTGAATATTTGATCAATTGCTTCTGAGGTGTGAGAAGACAAGTCTGTCACTTTTAATTTATACAAAATTTTACATTTATTTAGTAACAATAATCCTTTTACTGAATTTACTTTTAACTTATAATTTTGATCTTCTTCAAAATTAAACAAAAACGGACACGAATTTTCAACAGTACTCTTTAATTCATTTTCCATACAATTCAAATACTCTCCAGGGAGTTTTGTTTTAAGAGTAATCAAAAGTTCCTCGAGTTTTAACGGTAGCGATTCCGTGGCCAATAGATTCTTTACATCGAATCCAACTTTGTGAGGTTCTATCACGGATTTAGAAATTAATGAGTACAAATTTTGGTTAAACAATTCTTGAAGCGCCCAATTTTTTTCTGAAAATTCCGTCATCAAAATCACGATAATAAAGTCAAACAAAGTAAGTATTGCTTCACAAACTAAACCATTTATTTTTGCAAGACATTGAATGAAATTATTTTCTTCATCTTGCAGATTTAACACAGACTCAATGAAACATTTAATGCAATTAAAAATTCTCCTCCGTTCTAGGTTGACGGGCTCAAACAAAAGATTGTCCCCGTCGATCAAATCGGCCCGAAGAATCCAAATATAGCAATCTAGCATACGCAAAATGATTTTCAAAAATTTCTCAGCTTTTTCCGAGTTCAAATCAATTTCAAACATTACGTCAGCCGAGTCTTTTAAAATAATTGCATTAAGCCCTTGAATTCCATCGTTCTCCAAGAAAGCCATCATAAAATTTTTGGGTGACTTATGAGCTTCTACTTTTGACGACAGTGCGACGAATAGCTCCATTGATTTTTTTCTGACATCAGTATCCAGCGATTCACATTGGTAAAGCAACCAATTGACTGTGTCCTCAAGTGTTCCACCTTCAAATTCAACCGGCACTTTTCTGCGTGGTTCAATTTGGTTAAAAATCCGTGATCTGTTCATCAAAACTTTTTTAACATTCTCTAAAGATATCTGAATATTGGTGTCATGACAACCATTGAGACTTTTAATAAAAGCATACAGTAATTCAAGCCAAAAAACACTTACTATTTCTTGATGAGTAGCTAAGGTCTTGTGTAAATAATTGAAAGCGATTGCCGCAGCAATACGCCGATTTTTCGATGGATGAAGCGCGAAGTTTGTAATATTTTCTACAATAGTGTTAATGTTTATCGGAGCGCGCAGTAAATCTTGATCTGTAGACTGTTTTATGGTCCATTTAGCAAACTCAGCAAGACAAACCCCAGAAAAATCTCTCAATGTCGAATTTGTTTCGTCACTGAGTCCGTCAAAAAGAGCGTCTACCAGGTAACAAACTGATGGCGAGTACAACATTAATTTTGAACTTAACCAGTGAGTTAATTGCAGCACCAACGGATTGAAGAGCTGACGTATCACATCATCTGCATCACAGCCAAGTCTCAAAAGTACAGGGAAAAGAGTTTTGTAGAGCGGAGCAAAACGATCTGCGTCTGCAGATAAATATTGTACGGTTTTGCCCAAAACTATCGAGACCAATGAATGGAGGACTTCACTGGCCGCGACTTTCGTCCGCCGATCGCTAGAATTTTGTGCCAATTCCACTATTCGAGGCAGCATTGTGTCCAAGTAGACATCTAATGTGTAGTCGGGAAAATGTAAGGAATATTTTAGAAGATCCTTCTTATCCCAAGACGCTCCGGTGTTTAGAGACTGAGTATACAAAAATTCTAGCACTGTCGACTGTTCAAAGCGTCCGAACAGTAGCAAAATTCTTTTTTGAAGCTTTTCCAAGCCTTCGTCGTTATTAAACACTGACTTATCATTCGCATCAAACGTTTCGTTGTATATTTGAAAACTTTCTTTACTTCGCAAGTACATTTCTAAGTTAGGTAGCAGTTCTCTTACAAACTCATTTAATTTTTCACTGTCGATAGTGCAGACATAATTTTCCAGCGCAATCAAGGCACTATTCGCTAAATCGTAGTCGCTAAGACCTATCGTCAAAGCTATTTTAAATATCGGTATGGCCTGATCTATCAAATAGGACAGAAAAACTACTGGAGTATGCAGAACGAGGTGAATGCAAGAAACTTGAAGTTCTTGGGGGAATTTACCGATAGAGTCTATCGTATTTTGTAAATACTGGATGACCATTTTGTTAAGTTCTTTGTCTTCTATGTAGTCTTCACCAATAAAGTACTTAGCGTTCAAAATACGATCGGCTAGTCGATAAAATCCTGCTATCAGAGGATACTGGTAGGAAGCACGAATCACTTGGTACAAAAAGCGAGTAAATTTGTCCTTCGGGTCGCAAGGAATTATGTCATCAAATATTTCGTCGTACAGGTCGACCATGTTGTGAAAGATGCGGAAGTCAGTTTCGTTTTCTGCGATCTTAGAAGCGGCAATGTCGGAGAATGTATTATCTTCACGAGTTTTTATCTTCAAATTAAGAGTTTTTATCAATTCAATGCATGCTTCTATTATTTCATTGACCACCTGCTGTTGTACCGATATTTCGTAGTCTGTTGAGTTGAGTAAACCTTTCCATAGAGGTACGTAATCTTTGTAGCAAAGTGGGCGCTTTGGTAAATTTTCAATGTCCCGTTGATGCTCAGCGTCTATCAGAAGACTGTGAGAACAACTCCATACAATACTTTCAAAGACTAAAATAATTAAAAAAATTAAATTAGTTTTTAGAGGTTGATAAAAATTTTGAAAACTTACCTAGATTTTTTATATACTCCTGAGAAATGCGTAGTTTAAATTTACTAATATTTAAAAAAGTTCGTTTTAATGAGTCGATTGCATTACGTTGACTTAAAGGAGATAATTCAGGATATCTTTTAATTAAAAGTATGCTGAGTTTTAATATCGCTTTAATTTGGTCGTGTGATATATTTGATACATTTACAAGAATCCGCGACAGAGATTCTTGGTAGTCTGAAATGTCTTCGAAATATTCATGCGCTTCTTCTTCACTAAACATACAAATAAAAAATGATAATAAGACTATAATAAATTATTTTTGATAACTATAATTAATAATACCTGAAGTAAAGAGGCATAACATGACTTGCTACCAAGGAATAAACTTCTTCAACTACTATATCATTGTATGCTTTTTTAATCGGCTCGGCAAACTGACTCAGTCCGTTGATATTCAGACGTAAGTCTTTGAGCATTAAGTCTTCTGTCAGATTACTCACGAACATACCTTTCAAGCTCTGTATTTATATTAATTTAATTATAGGAAATTAAGATGATAAAAACGACTAGTAAAAGTATATGATGGTTGATAAATAATTATTCAAAGATAAACGTACATGAAGTACTGCTTTGACGTTCTGGTTATTCTCATGAGCTCGTTCACTCAAAACTTTGGCTATTACTTCATAATAAACTTGTAAAGCTGGTGTTGCAAGGTCACTATATTGTTCGTCATCGCGATAACATTTTAATTTGTTTTGCCAAAACTCGTGATCTCGGAATACTAAATTTTTGAAGGTAAACATCTGCTGAGTCATCAGTTTTATCAGAGCTCGTATGATGCCGCTTTTTGGGGCTTCTCTTGCACCTTCTACCACTTCTTTAACTCGCTCATAAAATTTTATTATTTCTGGATCATTTTCATCCGGGGGAAAATTGTAAAGTAAGTCCATAAGTGACTCGATATTAGTTTGTAGAATGTTAGGTTTTTCATATCGCAATGTATAGTACTGGAATTAAAAAATTAGTAGATAAATTTTTTAGTGAAAAAATATGTATCAAAATTATTGTAATCCATATTAAAATTTTGACTGTAAAAATGGTGGTGATTCAAGATGTACCATTTTATCAAATAATTTCATGGCACAATTCTTGATTAAATCTTTTTGTTCATTTATGATTTCTATGTCTGGATAATAACGCGCGATTACTCCTAGTACTCGTAGGATTGGATTCAATTCTGAAAATATAAAATTACTTTATTATTCTTTAGTAACTTAAATACTTTTGTATTTTATTCAACAAATAAATTAATCTTAAAGCAATATTCAATAAAAATTGCATTTATAATTTTTTTGCAATTTCGATGAGAAATTTTTTTTTTTCATAATTTAATTGTTAAAAAAAATCCTTAAATGATAAAATGTGTCTCAATTATACTACATTCAATTCTTCTTTCGATAATTTAATAAAGATAATAAAAATAAACGTAATATCAGAAAATTAATTCAAATAATGTTATCAAATACTTTCGAGTCAATGTTGGTCATTTAAAAAAAAATGATAATCATACCTTTGTCACTAAATAAATTAAATTTAGTCAACCAATAACGTAGAGTTTCATCAAGTTGTAAGTCCATTGTGTGGAACTTTTCTATCAACATTATGAGTGTCATACAAGAAATACGATGTAAATAAGCGGCTGTTTTTAAAGTTGCTATAAAAGTACATAATTTCTGTAATGAAAGATACAATAAATAACTATCCGAAAAATTGATTAAAAAAATGAAAACCCAAAATACCAACTTTGATTAGTATAACATGAGGTAGAAGTACATCTGAATACTCATTGATAAAGAATTGTATTAAATGAAACGCAGTGTGAAACGACAGCTGAAGATCTTTGTCTATCACCGGTCGATCGATTTCTTTGGTTAAAAACACTGTTAGACCGTTTTTCTTGTCGAACACTGTGATAAGAGCAAGAGCTAAAAAATGTGATGCGCTTATTAGTACATATCACAATAATATCAGCATAAAGTGACAGTTATAAATAATTTGTTAGAAACCTTTGCAGCTTTGCGGTACATCCTGAAAATATTGCGGTCCATCTCTAAATAATCTTTCTAACTCTGCACCTCGTCTCTCTTTCCAACATCTTGAAAAAATATTCATGAACTCTTTTACAGAGTCCATGGTTATTTCAATAATTAGTTGCTCAATTGAGCTTCAATTATTGACGATAATAAATACATAAACATCACCAACCTCCATGTGAGGTTCTGTATGATTTCAAGCTTATATTATGACATTGCATTAGCAGCATTTCACGTTCGAGAACAGTCGGTAACTTAACAGTCTTTAGAAAATAACTTTGACGTTTATGTACAGATGTCAGCACTAATGTAATAATTTGGTTCAATAATTTTAAACTTTTAATAATTTTCTACTGATAACGATGTAGATAATGTTCTTTTCAGTGAGATGATTTTCATGCAAATATATTTCTGCAAAAAGCCCATACGCTTTTCGGATAATGTTCAATCAGAGATTTGTCTTTTCGAATCATTACAAATAGGAAAAAAATTTTTCTCTAGATGACGACTCTGTTTTTTATTAATTTTCATTTATTTTATATATTACCATTTTGATTAGCAAATTGTCTTACTCCATGTTAGAAAATTTTTAATTCATGTAAAAAAAAAGTCAAATAAAATTTTTTTAAATCTAAAAATTGATTAAATATCATTATGCCAATAATATTATTTTCGGACTATTACAATATTGTTCAGATATCTGAAAATTTAAAAGAACCACTTCCTAAAAATATAGAGTTAAATTCATTTATTAGAACATCAATATATTATTTATAAAAGAATAAATTCGTCATTAATTATTACGATTAACTAAATAATTTTATTAAAAATTAATTATCCACAATAAGACAACGTACAATATTGATTCGAGGGTGAACATACATGACGGCAGTCCGACAAAATATATTTTTTAACAATTGTTATTCGTACAATAATTATTAATATAATTTTATTAATTATCTTTTTAATTTAGTATTAAATAATATAATAATTATATAATTTAAGAATTATACGTTACACGTCCGATATAAATTATTGAATTAGACTTATATTAATATACGTGTATGAAGTATTTGTTAGTAAAAAAATTAAATTTCAGTTATATTTATATCATAAATAATAAATTACATTATAACGCAAGGAAGAGCACAACAGAGAGGAAGACACACAGGAACAACAGCTTTTCCACTTGATTGTTTTGTTTTAGTTTTGCTTGATGCTTCATACTCATACTGGCCTCTCGCCCTCGCCCATTCGCCCTGCAAAGTAAACACACGTACCGTAAATTATATGTTTTCTTTATTCTTCAATTTTTTCTTCTTTTATTTTTCAACATCCTCTATACTACTTCTATCCTATCCGGCTTATAAAATTCCCGTGTAAATATACAAAGTAAACTTACACTTGCTTGCATCATAGCTCCTTCCTCTTTCTTGGTAAACTCCGCGGAGCCAGGCGGATAGTAAACAGGAGGACCTGCGACGTTTTTACTCTGTACTTTTGGAGGTGTATGACTGATAAAATCAACTCCCTTCTTGGGGACCCCGTTTTCTTGTGTTTTATTTTTTCGTTGCATCTGCTCTTCACGCTTTATGTCAACTAACACTTCACGCTGAAAAAACAATTTTTTTCTCTTATTATTTCACTCATACATATTAACATTACATTTTTACTTATTAGGTTCTTTTTTTTTCAAAACATACAAAAATAAAGAATTTTTTCAACCATTACAATACATAAATTTTAATTTACACTGATTGATAAAAGTATTATATCTGGTATCTACTGACCTAATAAAATTGATAGACCGACCTATTAGAAAAAACATAAGAAAACAAAAAACTAATACATGGTTTCTTGGATTTCCTATCAAGTTAATTTATGGCTCTTATCATTCTTTATTCATATGATTAAATCCAAAATACTATTTTACTATTGAGAGGTCTAATCGCTGCGCATGAGTTCAATGAAAGCTAATTTCCAAGATTTCAATAAAATATCAAAATTAATCATTTTTTTTTCATTCACAAAATTATTTAAAATAATTCTTTTTATATTATTAATAAAATAATTAATTTTTATATTATTAAAACGAAAATTCTAAAAATTTCCCACGGTTGAACCACTCAAAGTGGATTTAAAACAGAATAAAATCCTAAATTCTCCTTAATATCTAATCTCAGTTACATAACATATTACACCCAGCGATTGGATCTCCTTAATATAATATTTTTCTTGGAATAAATAAACACAAAATAAGCAGTTAAATAAATATATGTATAGATAGCTATAATATAATATAATAACATAATAAAAACAAACCTCTGATTCTGAGAAGGAAGCCATAAGATCATCAAGTTTAGCGGGTGGTCCCTGGCCGTTGCTGGGCCCTTTTCCGTTTACGGGATAGAGTTGCGTGCCTGTGGGAAAGGGTTTCGGTAAAAGTACTTCGCGGTCGCTGGCATGGTGATTGCTGTAGGACTCCTTGGAGTATTTATAAACACTGGCCGACTGAGGCGTGATTGGAGGCGTTGCTGTGTAGTAGCTGCGTGACGGAGAAGCCGGCTTGTCCGGAAAATGTTCTTCGATCCTGTCAATCATCGTCGTCGTTGTGGTTTCGGTGTACGGCGGATGGGGGTGGCTCTGGTACCCGGGATAGTCTGTCCTGTCGACAGGCAGGTATCCGTTTTCATAGCGATCGTCTCTGATGTAGAAGTTCTCCTTCCGGGTGGTCGTCGTCTCCAGGTTCGTCGGCGTAGGAGACGGTCCCGCTGAGTAAGGCGAGCTGGGCTTCCTGTAAGTCGGAGACCCGCGCAGATCTTCTTGGTAGAACTTGGACTCTTTGTGCAGGATCGAGGACTTTTGATTTATCTCGGGCGTGCTCGTGTACCTGATCGGGCTCGCAGATCGCTCCAGGGTTTTGTCCAGCTTGTAGGTCACCGTCTGGTCAGTGCCTGAGTGTCCGGGTGGTAAGTAAATTTCTGGAGCTCCTGGCAATTCGTAGGTGTACGTTTTTATCGTCGTGGTGACCTTGGTGTTTGGACCTGGGGCTAAATTCAAGGGAATTGTTGGTGTTGGAGATGGCACTGGTACTTGCTCGATTCCGTACTCTTGGATACGTTCTCGGGTGTTAAAGGTTGTTGATACTGTCTTCGGTTCTTGGTAGCCTAGATTCATTAAAAATTTTTTATTAGCATTAAGTATCATTATTTAATTCTCAAATTCAATGACACTGAAATCAGCAGACATCTGACCATTTTTTTAACAAATAGATTTGTACTAGAAAAATATAAAAAAAAAGTATCTATAATTTGTTTTTTTTTTTTTTTTTCATTTTTAGAAGTTGAATTATAATTAAAAAAAAATTCAGATGTCTCTTAATTTTAGCTTCATATTATTTTAAATTCTGATCAATCGATAGAGTCGATAACATAAGATCTATTAATAAAGCCTTACTAGTAGCTTCGCGAATTATTTTAACGTCCCGCGTTTGTGCTCCCGGAAGTGGTGATGCTTGTTTTGAGCGAGATGACGAATAAGTGTCGCCATACACCAGCTCTCTGTTAACCGCCGATGTCTTAGTGATTTTCTCGGCATTCTTTCGCTTCCTATGGATTTCTTCATAGCTCGCCTCATGTATGTCATCTCTAAAAAAGTATTAATAGATTAATAAACAAAAAATAATTTTTTAAAAACTATATTTAAGAAAAAGTAAATTATTCTATCAAAATTTAATATTTATGCAGAAAATTTTTTCATTATTTAAAATGAGATTTCTTCAGGATTTTATTTTTTTTCTTTATTATTTAAAATGATTGTTTGTTTGAAAACTTTACTTTTATGAAAATTATTATTTACATTGATGAGCTATTAATACTCTCGTGAAAAAACAAAAAGTTAAATGCAATAAGCAATGATGAATCCTGAATTATTTTGCTACCTCCTACGCGTAGATGGTTACACAATGACGTACTTTTTGGCCTCAAGCCAATATATTTTTATATTTTACGACAAAATTTGTAATACTTACGAGAAGGGTGAAGTGTTGGTTGTGAAGGCTCTGTCCGTTGTTCCATATGAGTCTGAAACAAATTATTAATATTTAATACTTTAATAATAATTAACGTTTCATTTTTATTACTAAATAAATTTTTTTTCAATGAGGAATTTAAAATGTTAACACAGTAAATTGGCTGGTTGACAATTGACACATAATATATAAGATATATAAATATTTTAAATTGCAAACTAGTGACCCTACAATCAAGATTAAGCGACAAATATGTCCAGTTAATTTTTTTTATCGCTTTCAATCATCATCCTCTTTCTCTTTCCCTTGATCGGACTTGTCTCTTTGCACTCGTACTCTCTTATATCTTACATTATGTGATATATACTGTCCAGTACTACACTCAACCCATAACAATTTTTCCCACCGTCAGAGAAATCAGGTCATGCCTCTTCAATTACAATCAACCCTAATATGGTCTATACAACTTATATCTTATATCTTATATCCTCGAGATAATTATTTGTCAATTGTACTCGACTCGAACCATATAAACACAATAACAATAACAAACACAATATGATACTTTTTAATAGATTACATAAGCGACTGACGTAGAAAATTTTGTGACGGATAAATCGGTGATCTTAAATACAACACAAGTCAGGCAGCCCCTCTTTTCTATTATATTACACATCCATAAATATTTTATTTTTAAATAAAATTTTTTTCCCAAGGCGAGCAGAGATTTTATAGTAATTTATTAAATATTTTTATTCTTTTCTTGACATTCGATCTCACGGCAACAATTCGACAAGGTCGTAAACTTTATAAGGAGTGTAGTGAGCCATTCGATCGTTTTGATCAGTATAAATTTATATTATACATCGTGGCTTGTTATTATGGTCCTTTCTCTTATTCACACACATCGCAGATTTGCCGGAAAATTATTATATTGTATAAAAATATCATACGGGTGATGGTCAATTCTTCTATACTCACTCTGGAGATGTTAAAGTTATTAATTTTTTATTTATTACTTTAGTGTATATTTATAAAAGATAAAAATAACTTCTCTTACCTACTGGCTTGCCGTCCTGGCTCTTGTTGAACTGATAAGAGACCTGTTTGTATGCCACAGTCTTGCTCTGTCCCGACTGAACCTGAAAGATTTTAAATTACGATAGAGTACTCGTGTCGATGCGAAATTATTAGCTACATAAAAATTACTGATATTTTTTTTTAAATTAATTTGTTGAGATAAATTATAACATGTTGTGTGGGTACATAATTACTAGATTGCTTTGAAAAAATTACATTTTTTATTCCTTATTACTTGTTTAAGAGAAAATTCATTAAATTTTGTTGATTTTAGAAATCTAATATTAGAATTCAAGTAATAATTGATACTTTCAATTTGAAATCATTCAAAAAAATGCAATTTTAATTAAAAATATAACTTTTTGAAAACTTAATAAAATCAAATATTTTTTTTTATCAAAAAATTTTTCAAAATTAAAAAAAAATTGTTCAAAGTTAATTTAAAAAATTATAAAGTTGTCTTCAATATAAATTTACCATTTCTTCTTGTAAAGTTTATTAAAAAATTAAAAAAAAATTTTTTTTTCTATGTAAGGTGTTACGAGCTTGATCACAAATAAATTTTCAATTTTTATTGAATTTTATAAATAGAAAAAAAAATTTAAGTGATTTGTATATTAAATTTTTAATTCCAACCAATACATGTAACGTTATTTTTTTTTTTTTTTATTGACAAACGTCGTGCGCGATCGAAGGATTATAATTATCGTAAATTAGCATGACTGGATGCTGGGGCGAGACTAGTGCATAGCAGTGAAGAAGAAGCAAGAAGTAAAAAGCCCTGGAAAAAATAAAAGGTAAATAAGAGTGAGAAAGCCCAAGGAGAGTAGAGATAAAAAGAGTCGCGCGGGAGATAAAGTAAGTGCAAAACATTTAGATAAAAAGGAAGTTGGGTTTAACCAGCTTGCCTTATAAGAGCATAGAAACAGCCTGATGTTGTATAGTTTTATACTTGTATATAAATATATACATATATATATATATATATATACATAAATGACCACAAGAGCAACAACATCACACAACGTATAATCATTCCGCGTAAGCACGCGTTGGCGGATCGGTAGCACATTTAAATTCTTCGGAATTCCAGGCCTCTAGGGGCCACCCGAGTGAATGCTTAATCATGGCATTGTATCGGTTTCGTGAGAGACCACAGAAACGTGATGTACGTGGGAGGTAAAATGTCCAATTGATGGCTACGAATGGAGATTGTCAATCGACAGATTGACACAGAATAGTATATTGTCAATGCATCACTAAACAACGGTTACTCTCTTTTGTTTTTATTTATTTACTTATTGTTATTATTGTCGTATGAATGTGTTTAAAATTTTATTAAAAAAGGAGATTAAGATAATATTTGGATATTTCGATAAAATCTAATTAAATGTATTGGATGTAATTAACTATTGGCAATAATACTATTTATCGAAATTTTAATTACTTTAGCAGAAATTATAATTTACTATCTAATGATTTTTTTAATTGTAAACAAACGTGTAAATTATGAACGATTATAGACGATTGATGTATGAATAGCTTTAGCTAAATATTAATAAAAATTATTATTATTTCATATTTTATTTATTTACTTTACTACTTTATTCTCTTTCATGTTTTATTCAACCTTTTAATAAAACTTTCAATGTCATAATACCAATTAACTTTTTTATTTGAATTTTTTATTTAACTTATTCATTAATTGTTATTTGCTTATATATTTAATATAAAAAAATGTTAATGATTATTTCATTAGTGGGTAGATAAAAATACAGATGACTTAATAGATGTGAATAAAAGTTTAGTTTCAATCTAAGTAAAAGCAATGAAGTAAATAAATTTCTAATTAATAATGAAAATGAATTTATTTAGAAAAGTAAATTTACTTATCGTTAATTGCGGTACTGCAATATTGTATACTGTACACTGTTTATTGGATAATACCGAGTATGAGAGTTAATACTGAGTAGATAATTGTTAGTCTCGGCCAACGACGGCTTAGCCTCGTTGGCTCATTGAGAAATCTTGGGTTTAGTTGTGTTGTATTGAGTATACAAGAAAATAAAAAATCTTAATGTAAAACGTAATGCTGAAGCGACATTGCTAGACTACGAATAGTATAGAGGATGGAGGATAGAATGAGGATGGGTTCTAAGTAAAGCTATTTATCTGGGTAATTCTATGTGTTAAAACCTCCTCTATGTCTTTATACTTCTCTTTTGATACTCATACTTATATATCATATTTTATACTAATATCGTACATAAAGAAGTAACTGTACTTCTGTATGCAGACTAATCCCTAAATTCATCATGGATTTTGATGCGATGCTAGATCTAATCATAATTTTGTAATATAAAGTTCAAAAGTTTAGTTGATTATATGTTAGAAGATTTGAATTGCTCAGCTGGGAGTGGATTTACGATGTGAAATTTTTTTCTAAGTATGAATTATCGACTCGGATTATCAAACTGTTTGTATTATATTAGTAATACATCCTGAGTCAAATATAAATTTTAAAAAGTAAATATAAAAGACTATTTAGACATCATCAATAGAATAAATTTTTGTTTTTAGTATTTAAAAGCTTATCTTTTAATCATTCCTAATACTTTTAATACTCTTTAGTAAAAAATATATGTTTCTTCAATAAAAATTCATGCGTAATTTACTATAACAAAGCGGTGTCACATTTTGTACTTGGGTACACCTCAAAAAATGAACACTTTATTATTTAGTGTGGCTTTTACATTGTAAAAGTTATTGCTTTTACACCAAATCAGTGACACCTCAAGACAAACTATTATTTTTATAGTGTAGTGTATACTTGTGCGAAGTGTTTATTGTTTACTTGAAGAAATTCTGTAATAAAGTATTGTAAAAGTACTTAAATTACACATTTTTCATTTTACAATACCACAAAGCGCACTTGTAATTTTACGACAGTATTTTTAAGCTTTACTCAACGCATTGAAGATTTATAATGAGTACTTTGAAATATTATTCACGACAAATATGTGTTTAAGTTTCAATTGTTGTGGGTTTTTATACTATACAAAATGAAGTAATAAAAATAAATATCGCTAATTTTTACACATTGATTTACTAATTTTAAATTATCAACAATAATACATTCAAAAATTCAAAAGATTTTATTTTATTATTCTAAAAAATATTTTTGATATTTAAATTATAAAAGAAATTTTATTAAATTCTGCATTTTTTTGATATAAATATTAGATCTTTATTTCTCTTTTTAATGTCTAACAGAGGGCTGACTATTTTTGATGACCGTTTGTTTTGATATCTTTCTACCATCGCTACAACATAATGTCTTGATGAAATCTTTTATATTTCTCTATATTTATTGCTCGAAGCATCCAACTTTTTTTATATACATATTTCGAATGATTCCATGCTGAGGTATAGAATAAAACCTTTTTTTTTTTTTGACCAATGTAATGTTAAATATTTTCAGATATGTATAGATATGTCTGATATGTATAGTCGTAAAATATGTTTGATATATGACTAGTATGTAACAATAATTTATTTCGAAAGTCTTTAAATTCAAACTTTCGTATGCTGCATTAAAAATTTATATATCACAGATCTGTTGAAATTGAAAATGAATCATGTTAATAATTTTATGACAAGAACTACAATTTTATCAAAAATCTATTGATTGATTGACAAAAAAAAAATAAAAAAATAAATAAAAATATACACACGCCCTTTCGCCTATTACATTTAATTATTTGTGATAAAACAACTGGAGCCAGAGAATATTACTTAGACACATTACAGGAACCAATATTTATGTACCGAGGGTTTTAATGGTCGATGGTTAATGTTTAACGGTCGACTTTAGATTTACAAAATGTGGAGGCTGATGGACAAGACGTTCCGTCAATACGTTAATGTCAGTGGCTATTAGGTTTGATCGTACTCAGTATGTACAGACAGAGACTGGTAAGACGTTTTAATGTCGGAAGTTTAACCCTCGAGCGATCAGTATTAAAACCAGGAAGAAGTACCAGTGTACGTACATGAAGCGGAGAGTCCGTAGATAGATAGGTAGACAGATAAATAGATAGGACTCGAGCAGGATGATGAGCTAAGGCTAATGCAGAACGTAGTTTACTGAATGCAGGATGTTAAATTCAATGTAATGTAGCCTTTAAACTTACGTTTCGTAATTCAGCGTCCAGTGCCTCCAAGCCTGGTATTCCGCTTCCTACTCCACTCGGTCCTGTGCTCACGTACTTTTCTCTAGTGGTCGTACTCGTTCGTGTCGGGGAAATAGACCTAGGAGAGGAAAACACCTCGGGTTTACGCTTTGTACTTTTTATTAGATATTTAAACACAAATTAAGGGGTTATACGCACTTTGAATCTTTAAAAAAATCTATTTTTTTTTCTATTTCATTTTTGTCATATACATATATTTAACTATATACTCAGAAAATTTCATTTCAATTGGACAAATATTTTCAAAGTTATAAGGATATTTGTAAAGTTTTCTTGAAGCGGGTCGCGTAAAAATGAGACTGACTCAAAATTGTCTCTTCAAAATTGGTGAGCAAGTTTTTTCAAAAAAGCTAAGCTGATGTTTCAGATTTTTACACAAGATTGATATTTTTATAATTACTAGATAATATCTTATATTAGCAGAATTTTTTTTAATTTTTAAATTTCGATGATTCAAACAAGATACTACCTCACCGCAAGATAAATTTTTTAGAGGATCTCCCGGAGATCGTCTACAGGAGCTAAAAAAATTATTATTTGTAAAAAAAAAAAGATTTATTAATAAAATAAAGTGTCTTCTGCAAGTATATCTACTTTCATGTCAATCAATTAAAAAATATCTTCAGAAAAAAATGATTAAAAATCGCTTTATTCAAGCTTTCAAGTGCGCAAAAACCCTTAATTAAAATTACCTGATTTCAGTGACTGTTTTTGTCGGATTAGCAGCAGTCCTGTACTCGACCTGAGGCGAGTAAGGCCTTCGGCCACTGGGTGTTGCGCTTCTGGATACGCTGGTTTGTAGATCTTCCAAAAGAGCGTCTAAAAAGTAAAATTGTAAGTAATAATCAGGAATGGAGATCAGAACGTCGATGATTTTTCTCAAGTGTGTTTCTTCTACCGGGACGGGACGCGGTTAATTTTTTTCTCGGGAATGGTCTGCGGCGTCGGTATTGGCAAACAAGAGTGAATGAATGTAGATAAGAGTCTGCAGTATGCATGCATATATATGTATATATGTATGTAAGAGTATTGTATGGGCAATGTATGTCGGTTGTTGGTTGTTGGTCGCCGTATGTATTGAGGGAGACCAGAGACCAAGCAGCTGGATAAAGTTACACAAGCTTCACATGCGACTTAAACTCTGCTCTCTGGCAATAGCAAGGTTGTGTTATGTTGCTGAGAGCAATGCTAATATAAGTAAAGTTAAGAGCTACGTATACTCCACGGTTTAGTCGGTGAGCTACGATGTAACTACAAGTACCCGGTACCGAGTATCCATACTCCAGAGTATGACTACGAAGAGGCGGGGGAGGGCACCGCAGATGAGAGTTAACTACACCAGTTCGAGGATTCGAGTACCAGTACATTCAGCGGGGGTTTAACTACTATACTATGGAAGAAAATAGCATTGTATGTTATGTGTTGGGCTGGATGCTGGATATTGGATGCTTGATGGTGGATGGTGCATGTACAAGTAAACTCTTTACCCAAGTTGTTCTCGAGGCTGTTGCTCGAGTTTGCAGAGTGGCCCTGTCCGGATATAGCGCCGCCATGACTCACGTACTTTCTGCTCACGTGTGAGTTCTCTCTCAGTGTAGACATTGTCTCGTATATTATTTTTTTAGCTCTTCTCTGGGCTCTTGTTCCTCTTTTTTGGGTCTTGTTTTACCTCTGAGATCCTAAGAAAGTAAAAAATTGGTCAATAAAAATATGTGTCGCTTCGATACTTATTTTGTGATCAAAATATAGTTAATTATATTTGAAAAAATTGAAAATTTTTTTGGATAATTGGTTAGTTTGACTAAAAATTTTTTTTAACTCTCGGAGTACACATCTCCGAACAGAACTTTAGAGTACACACGGGGTCAAATTGACCCCACTTGACTTCCGAATAATTATATCTCAGAAACTATACATTTTATCGGAATTCAGATTTTTACATTTTTGATAGGTAAAACAATGCTCTGTTGAATACAATCATTATATTCTGAATTAAATAGTTTTTAAGGTTGAAGAAATTAATTAAAAATGAACCTTTTTTCGAAAAATATTTTAGGATAAAAATAATTCTAAGGTCAAAATGACCCCTAGTGTACTCCGAGGGTTAATAACTATACATTTTATTTCTTAAAATTCATCAAAAGTAGAATAATCGAAAAAAAAAAATATCATTTATTTGATGGAAAAAAAAATTGACTTTTTTTTTATTTTTATACGTCGAATACGAAAAAGATATTTGAAGTATTAGAAAAAAAAAATTTTTTTTTAGCATAACAAAATATTAGAAATTGGAAAAAAAGTAAATTTCTAATTGAAATTTTCAACAAAGCAAAGAAAGACAAAATTATGATTTTCAAAAGTATCATTGTAATCATTTCAAATTCTTAGACAAAAGTAAAGTTCAAGTGTCTAAAGTATGCGAAATGAAATACGTTAAAGTAAGAAATGAAAATAAAAAAAATAGTTTTATTTGAAAGTTAAACATGTCAGTCGTATATTTGAAACACTTGTATTATATATTAGAAGATTTACTCTTTAAAATGTAAATCTATCCTGAGCATTTTGCCGGATGGGTAACGTATGTGCTGCATACGCATTATTTTTATTGTCGGTCAAATGGGGTCAAGGCGAGCCTATATTATGAGTATGAGAATCAGCGAAATAAATTGTTTTGCGTTTTATATCAGTTCAAAATCGTCATGGCTATTTAAGACACGTGTATATGTAATAAATTTCTATTGGTAGTTTAGTTATATTACATACGTGTGTAGTGTGCTAGCGTTTCATTTGTAAAGGTGATTTTTCCCAGAAAAATACTTAGCTTGTGCTACTTTTGTTAAACATTACTCGCTACGCCTATAAATTGTTTTGAATAATTTAAATTTGTTAAATTTGCTGGTTTAAGTAACTCATATATACAACTGTTTGCTTTGTAATTTGTATAATGAAAATATTTATAAAATAAAATAAAGTAAAATGAATGTGTAATTTTATATTACTCGTGATTGCTTTACTGTACGTGCACTGACGTATAAAAAATAATAAATCGAATACGAGTGAGAGTACGAGTTGAGGCTTAAATTAATATAGAAGAGAAAGAAATAAAATGAAATAAAAATTATAAAAGAAAATTTAAATGAAGATTAAATTACAAAGATCGAGATACTAATTCAAGGTCACGTCCGATGTGGTTCAAGGGTAATCTGTTTGAATAACCAGACCCGTCAGGACCAATTCCACTCTTAAATGGATACATACTCTTGATCATGATTTACAGTTTCTTTTTATTTTGTGTTATTGTTCGTGAACAATCCCGGTGGAACCGCGAGTCGAGGCGTGTACAGTGATGGTATTTTTTATCCACTACATATATGCATATAAGTCTATATAGAGAGATTGCGAGAGCAATGAAGGTCTCGCGGTAATAGCAAATGAAGCAATTTATTTTTTTGCTACTGCACTATTATTAAAAGGATAAATTAGCATAATACGTGGTATCGTAAAGTGTAATTTACAGAATGTGCTACAGAAAAATTTAATAGAATTGTTTCAATTTATTTAATTAACATGTGTATTGTATATTGTGTTTATGATGCATGTTATTAATATTAACGATTAAATCTATCATATTGACTGGTAATAAAATTATACATTATAGCGGAATGGGTATTGATCAAATTAAATGGAAACGAGCTTCCTTCTGGCACGATCGGGTTTGCGCGGTCGCGATACGAATAATTACATTGCGTAGATGCTAGGTCGTGTAGATCAAAGTGACAGGATGCCAATTGATGTCTAATTTTCGTTTATAATTATTATGTAAAACTAATGAAAATAATAATAATTTAAAAAATAAAAAATTTTTTAATAAAATGTGACATACTTAAATTTTAACACCAACTCAACTAAAAGTTAAATTTACATAATTACGAAAAATTTTAAGTGTGTATCTTGACACTTTTTCCTGTATTTAAAGATAGATACTGCATCTTGTCAAAGTTGAATAATGATCGTGAACCCAACTATCATTATATTACTATGTTCCAAGTTTAATATTCAACTATGAAAATTTTAAACCTGTAGTAATTTAAACTCAACATAATTTTAAAATCACATTTTATAAATCAAATACGTATCCATATTATTTTTAACATCAGTAGAAATTCAAATTGTGCGCATACGCGCGCGCTCTAATCTTGAACCAATAAGGAATCAGGGTCCATGTTTTCGATACTAAGCTAACTTCATTCTACCATCAATTTTAGTATATAGGATAAATAATTGTTGTGAAACGTTTGACCGTGGTAAGTTAGGAGTTTCCGCCTAATAAAATATTATAAGCCCACATTTAAATAAAACATCTATGTATACATTAGGGTGTCCGTTATTTACCAAGTTGATTTTTTTTTCGCTGACGCCCCCTGGATTTTCAGTTCTTGACCTAAAAAATAATATCCTATATGAATAAGCTCTTAATTCCCAAATTAAACCTTGCCCCAATCGAGTTACAATCCCCATTTAAATAACATGAGAATTTGAAACTTTTTGTTATTAATTTTTTTTCCACCAAAAAAAATGCCACTACGACTATTATCGATGTATATTCTGATAGGAAATTGAATGCTTTACAAAAAAGTTTTCTTATAATTTTTCGATAAAATCATTCCTTCAAGAGTTATTCGTGGCTTAAGTTGTGTGTACCCATGTAGGAACTGCCATAATTGAATGACGGGGCCTCGCCTGGCCCAGTACTGGGCAACCATGAAACTTTGTAGCAAGACTGAAAAACTATGATAATAACTATAAAAACAACTTAAACTACGAATAACTTTTAAAGGAATGATTTTATCGAAAAATTATAAGAGAACTTTTTTGTAAAGCATTCAATTTCCTATCAGAATATGCATCGATAATAGTCGTAGTGGCATTTTTTTCGGTGGAAAAAAAATTAATAACAAAAAGTTTCAAATTCTCATGTTATTTAAATGGGGATTGTAACTCGATTGGGGCAAGGTATAATTTGGGAATTAAGAGCTTATTTATATAGGATATTTTTTTTTAGGTCAAGAAATAAAAATTTAGGGGGCGTCAGCGAAAAAAAAATCAACTTGGTAAATAACGGACACCCTAGTATACATGGATGGGATCAAATCCGAACTAAACATTGTTATTGTAATTTTATTCTTAAAATTTTTTTCAAGTTTCACCTACACTCAAAAGATCGGTATTGATTAATTAAGGAAGTATCAACAAAATCCCGAGATTCAAACGAAAAAAAACTTGATTAAATTTCTTGAAAGTAAAAACTGTTTTCTTTTTTTTTTCTTGTATATTATAAATATTATAAATACAATATTTTTTTCGATTTAGAGGTCAAGCCTCAGCTGTTTCAACAGCGACGAATTGACCGAGATACCGATATAGATCCCTCGTAATCCTCTTCTGCACGATTGGTCATACAAGTAATAGCGGGCGTGGAAGCTTTAATACGTGGGTGGATATTGAACCATCGATAATATCAATGAATCTACGTATATCTATTCACATTTGAATTTCAAATTAATGACGATGAGAGAAAACAGAGTAAAAAAAAATAAAGAATTAAATTAAACAAAATGACAACACGAATAATGTCGATATAAATCACCGTTTTTGGCATCGCTCTAAGTAACACGTGATAATTGTTATGTATGTTTATATTAAAAACGAACAAATCCATACAGATATACGGATATACAGTGTGTAGGTCTACAGCTACGCGACAATTTGAATATGATAGTTTAGGTATAACAGCTTGAGTGTTTCAAGACACCTGTTGCGCAATTTAGCAATTAATCTTAGACAGTAACTCAGCATAAGTGACACTGTACTTCTACAAACATTTATTCTCAATTGCTTATACGGTTTGTATTACACTCTATAAGAAAATTTACTACCTATATTTTATTATTATTATTTTATACACATTTATATGTGTGTATATACCATACCCTTGTCAACGCCCCAGACTCATACGTTCTATCTAATTAGTCTAGATTTCTGACATTAACGCAAAGTCGCCGCGAGAGACAAAAGTCTTATACGTAAACCAACACTCATAATTATCTCCCCGAAGTTATTTTTACTTTTTCAATTATATTTATATTAATATCAGCATCATCATCATCATCGTCGCTCTTCAAACACACCGCTTATTAATTTTAATAAATTTTTGTACTGTGGGCATGCGGGCTTGCTGAAAAAATTTTTTTAAGACCAATTAGGATTATCAATTCACTTGAATTCTAAAATTCAACCGAATTTTTAATAATTTTAATAAGTATACAAATATAAAAAGTCTCAAATTAAAAAATTATAAAAAATCAATTTGACTTAAGAAAGAAAATCTTGAACCAAGAAGATCATTTTGAATAGTTGAATTATTTTAAATCAAGTAGAAAAATTTTGAACCAAGTAAAACTTACTTAAAGCAAGAAAAATTTTTTAAATCAAAAATTGTTTTGGCTTCTTTCAAGACTATGAAATTCATTAAAATATTTTTATGGTTCAAGAATTTTTTTTTAAGGTAGTTATTAGTAATTATTAAAAATTATACAGTATTAATTAATATTTTTGTATGTATATAAAACTGTACTTATGGAACATAATAATAATAATAACAATAAATATTAACGACTTATTAATTTTTCGTTTTTAATAATGAGTAACATGAATAAATCAAAAAACTGGTTCGCTGCAAATATTTATTTTTAAAAATTTTATGCTAATTAATCGCTGGAATTTAGGCCTCAGTTTGCGGATCCACTGCCGTCTTTTGGTGATACAAATAAAACAGCACTGGCTGAACGAAGCTAACCAAATCGCAAAAATATTTATAATTAAGAGCGGTTTATAGTTGATTTTCAAACGTGTTTTTCTTATGTATGTGATAAAATTTCGAAAAAAAAACGCTTCGCTCTTCGATAGATAATTTAATTATCTATCGAAGAGCGAAGCGCTTTTTTGGCAAATTTTCATTTATTTATGCATAAAATGCGTTTTAAGATTCCATTTGTTGTACAAGTATGACAGAGATACTTTCGTTTGTCCAATAGAGGGCGAGAGAGAGGAAAAATGTGAGCCCTTCTTAAAAGAAAAAAAACAAAATATTGAACACATGTACCATGGAATGTTATGGCATGGAGTGATTTCGAAGTAAAGTATTTTGTTTAGTTTTGAAGATAAGGTTACTTATACTTATACTGAGTAAGTTTGAAGGAGAGGACCGGTTCCGACAAGGCTCGAGAGTCGAGAGAGAGTAGAGGAGTCTCATGGCGAAATACCTAAAAGGAAAGGCGCCTATATGAGATATACGCTTACGGGTTGACCAGAAGTTAAGAGAGGACATCGCACGTGCGTAAGCCGTCTGGGCTGATCTGACCGCGTGAACACACGTACTTGGTCCAGGTTACGTGCGTTCGCCACCCACGCATCTATTATACATACATACGCTCTCGCACTGCCCGCTGGATGCTGGCTGTGGTATGGTACATTACATTCGTTAGCAAGGTGAAAGAATCTGACACTTTTTACTGCGCTCTTTGCTTTCATATATATTTTTATTAGTGTTATTATTAATATTATTTTTATTTTCTACACTCGGAAAAAAATTAGACAAATTTACTATTTAATCATAGCTTATATTTATGAGTTATAACTTACTATTATAAACGTTATTTCTTTTTAATTTTACATTTGTATTTATATTTCAAAAGAATATTCAAATAGGCATTACTTTTGTATGTCTTCATTATCATAATTAAATTTTTATTTAGAGATTTTTTATTAGAAAATTGAATTATAAAACATTATTTTAATAATGAGTTTAAAATATGACTCCGATTAACAAAAAAGAGTAAAGTTATAATTTTTGCCAATTTGAAAAATTGAAAAAAAAATTTATTTCTAATTGTTATTCATTAGCAATCAAATCATAGTGTATTAATAAATTTTAAGATGATAATTTAAAAAAAATTAATAATTTTTTTGAATTGCAATAATAAATAAATTGATAAAGATTTTTACAAATTTACTTTTATCAGTTGACCTTTTTATAGTTAATTTTATATATGACTATTACTTCTTTCCAGGTGTATTATAATATATACTATAAATATTATTATTATTCTAATTCTATACTAAATATTATTCCATTGATGGATTAGCTTAACGGTATTATCCTGGACATTGTCAAACACAAAGTAATTATTATTTATTGTATGTTTGTAATAGATCTATGATCTATTATTTTGTTAACAAAGTGTCCTACTTTTTAGCAATTTATTAAAATTGATTTGTCATGTTAACACTCGTTACTCATTATCTCATTGATCAAGTTGATTGCCATTTCAACGCTCTACTAACCATGAAAATTTAATAATGAAAGATGACGTCAGTCTTGATTGTCAGTGGGTCCATGTTAAAATGAAATGAAACTTTACCTTGAGGCTCACGACTTACAACTGCAGATCATCTTTCATTTCTTTATGGATATTTTTACTTTTATTTTTACCATTTATTTAAGGCTACGACAATAATTAACAGCCGGCTACTAAACTTTTCTTGGCACAATTATTTTTATTTCATACAACAAAATTAATTAACTTGAAATTTTACTCGAGAAATCTCTTGACAGAAAATATTAATGTTTTCACGGTCTCGCTAAAATTAAGTTTAATATAATTTATTTTTAAAATCTTGGGTTTTAATTGTTAAAAAGTTCGGTCATTGTTTACAAGCGCGCCTACGCTTTTTTTGAGTCGTAAAAAATTTAGAGGGTATATTTTTCAAAATATATAGACAACTCTATTTATATTCTCCATAAATTCAGAAATAAAAAATATCATAATAGCTCAAGGATGCAGTTTTAAAAATATAAACAGAAACTCGAAAAAAACATTGAAAGGTTGTGATTTTTAAATGTTTAATCAATTAACATTAATAAAAAAAACTCATAAATTTTAGAATTAAAATAAATAAACGATCCAAAAATAAAATTTAATTAATTCAACTAATTTTAACATAAATTTTAAATAAAAAAAGTTGCTAATTCTGCCGATAAATTTTTAGACTAAAAAATATATTTAAATAAAAAAATGAATTATTTTTTTTACCAGGAACTGATATAATTTTTGTATTAATGTAATGTAAGATTTGTTATTCACTTGTAGTGCCAAAATAGACAGCATCCAGACTCATCTCGTTTACACCCACGCAAGCAAGCTAAACCACGAGACGTGAGTTATGGACTGCAATTTTATTCTTTCATTGTTACTTAATAGCCGATGATTAATTTTGAAAACATTAATTAATTTATTTATACTGATATACTTATACCAATGCAGAGGAAGAGGCTAATGATAATAAAGATAAAGCGAAATATTAATAATTAATGTGTACACAGGTTTACTGGTATCAAGAGAGATTAATCTCGATAATAGAACAGTAATTTTGAGGCGTGATTTCCATTTCGATTTCACTAGATATTCTCTAGAGGCTTTCGAGACTAGATACTAAATCGTTAGTAGGCTAATAGAGATTAAAAATGGTTTTTAACCGGGCACTGAGGTAATAATTACAAGTAACTACTTGTAAATTCATCGAAGGCCTTGTTATTACAGCGTGTATGTTGATGTGAACGGTGTAAAGACGATGACTAAACCGACAAACCAGACTATATTCAGCATCTCAAGTCGACTGACGACTGCTATGCGCTATAAACCTTAAACTGCTTTTTGGCATTGTGCCTATTTAGATTTTTATTTTATTCGAAACATTTTTACTCTACTTGACTTTAAAGTCTACTTACACGATAAATTGCCACTTCATGATTTTATAATAAATGTAATTTACATTTAAAATATTATTCGCTGATCTTTTAAATTTTTAAACCCGAGTTTTAAGTTCAAGTTGTCAATTGTGTAAACGTCAAAGTAAATAATAAGTCACTCACCTCTTTCAAAACTCCAGTTAATTAATCCAAGTAATTGATCACAGTTATTCAAATAATAACTTACGTAAAAAAATTATTTTAAAGTTTTTTAAAATCCGAGAGATTTAAAAATAAAACTCGCGGTTAGGAGAAAAATTAAGAGCGCGTGTGCTCGCCGAAGCGTCTGGCCAGGACTGGCCTGGTCTACTGGCAGCGCTCTCCTCGTTTCTTCTGTTCGTGTCGTCGTGGTATCGCCGCGTACAAGAGCTGAGCTAAGCTAAATCGCGGGGATCTAGCCGTCAAGCTAAGTAGAGTCCCACTGCATATTATACACACATACATATAAATATTATTATTCCAACATATTACCATTTTATTAAAAAGTATATCATAAATAAATTATAATAAAAAAATTTCGACTTACCTAATTACAATTATAATTGAATATAAAAGTTTAAGAATGCAGAGCCCACTCTTTTTCATTGACTCTAAGTCTAAAGTTGTATACTCCAAAAGATCGTGTAGTAGTATTATTATTATTATATATAGTAATACAACAAATATAATAATAAATGTATGTTGGTGTATAGTACTGGGACCAGGTTGTCATAACCGTAGAGCTTACAGCCTCCTACGCGATCTAAACACCGAGGACCTTTCTCAAGGAAGAAACGAGTTTCTTACAGTCACGATGTCATGTCGATTGTACTTAACGACACGATATATTAATACTTAAACAATTCACATGACTGAACGTGCATTTGTTCCGTTGGTTTATGTTTTTTATTATTTTATTTCATGTTATGTTATTTTTTAACTGCATTATATCAGGTATCGGTCTTTTTTTAAAGGCTCAAATTACTCCAACTTATTTATTTTCTTCTTTCTTCTCTTGTTCATTTTTGCGGTCCAGCGAAAAATAATTAACTTTACGGGTAATTAATTTATTGTGCTGAAAAGCAAAGAGTAAAGTACACATTACACATAAGTATTATACGGCTGGATGTTTGAATAAGCATAGATAGCATTATGTCATGAAAAGATTGTTGATAAAATTTTTTATCAGCACTTGAAACAATTAGACGATTGTTGAAAACAACTATATACGGTTTAGTTTAAATGTAAGAGTAGTTAAGTGCTTTTGTAGATGTAATGTGTTTGCGTGAACAGCAGAGGATTACGTAGTCTTTTTTATTTGTATTTTTATGTATGCCGTACCGTGTTGATAATAATGATGATGATGATGATGATGATGATGATGAGAGTCATACATGCGCAGGCGTTTGTTGTGGGGACCGCGAAACGGATGTGGAACGTTTGTGGAGACCATCCAGCTGAGAGGCGTCGTAAAAGGAATTGGTAAACCGGTGATGATCTACTCACTCCGTTCGTCATTGAATATGAAACGCCGATTCACTTACTGCTGGTGTCCATTTGTGGGTGCACGATATACAACTTCGATCAATGGAACCTTGAGTTTTATAAGTAGGGTTTTTTATGATATCATCTTATTCACGCATTTTTAATTTTTTAAATAAAATACTTACTCAGCATATTCCATGTATTTATATCGGAAATCATTAAGAGTTTTTTGTATTTTTAATTAATAAATTATTTTTTTAAATTATTGAATACAGATAGAATTATCTCATCAGGTATTTTGTTGACAAAAAAGTATTTGATCACGCTGTATTGATAATTGATATGAAAAGTAAATATTTCAAATACAAATAATCCAAAAAATATCCTTTCATCAACCGCCGACTGATGACTCTGCTATCTTGTATTGAAATCATGTTTATAAGTTTATAACCTGATAAAAATGTTAAGTTTGGTTGAATATAAATTGTACGAATAAAAAATCATTTTCCCTTTTTATTTATAAAAAAAGAAATGTCAACTACCTCGATAATAACAAATCGCGATCGTGACTGTTTGGCGTGTCGAATCGTCAGTGGCTCGGGATTAATTGGAGCAGGACTGTATGTCGCGTACCACTCGAAAAAATTTAATAAAACTCCTGGGAAATTTGTCATGTCTGCAATAGCCGGCGGTAATTAATTTTTAATAGCTAATTAATTAATAAATTTTGAAAACATTAATTTTACTAATGACATTTACTTACAGGGTTTATATTTCTTGGAACAAGTCGCATATTCGACTTACCACCATTTAGAGGAAAATTTTCTCATTAAAGTTACAGAAAAAATGTATCTTTATCTTATTTTTCATTTTTAATTGTTTTTTTCGAAATAAATTTATAGTTTGAGGATTTCAACATTATTGACTTTTGATTTGTTTACGTTTATTGGTAAGTGGTACGGTCATATGAGCACATGGATCACATGTACGTCAAGCCCACGTGTGTGAGTGCAAGCCAGGAAGATGTCGCTAGAGTACGGTACGCCATTCACGCCATGACAAAACATTTTTGTTACATATTCCTCTATACCTTTACTCCTGTAAAAATTACCTTTACTCCTGTAAAAATATAAGCTAAAGCTTCCTTAGGCTTAGTTCATTTGACACAACACCTTCTCGTGAATAACCACGTTGTTTTAAAGACAATTGGGCTGTTGGTGATATGACGACGAATTTTATTCATTATTTACATCATACGTGTACTGTGATATACATTTATATATAATCATTTGATTATTAGTCATTGTGTCAGTTTGGTATCTGTTGTTGCAATTGCACTTATTGTGGTAAGTTTTTATTATTAAATTATTTATTATTTTATTTTTGATAAGAAATATTTTTGTTTTAGTACAAAAATTTATTGTAAATTTTTATGAAAACAATATTTCATTGACCACTAGTCTCGAAATTTAATATCAGTTTGATTATTGGAGTTTATAATTATAGTTATTTATAATAAAAATTTATTAATAGTTTTTAATTATGAAATTTATCTTCTACTGTCATTAAAAAATTATATTATTGATTTTTATATTAAATTGAAATTATTATCTGTTTAAAAAATTTGTCAATAATAATTTTTACAGAGTTCATAATTTCTACATATGTTTAATGTTTTTTTTTTTTTTTAAATTTATAATTAATTGATGTGTAAAAAATTGTTATTGATTAAAAAAAAAAAGTATTTATTATATAAAATTTAAAACTAATATTTTTATATTTTTTTTAGATTACAAAAAAAAATGGAATTACCACACATTGGAAAACATTGTTCAGAAAAAACCTGTAACCGACTGGATTTTTTACCAATGAAATGTGATGCCTGTGAGGAATCGTTCTGCAGTTATCACGTAACATATTTAAGTCACTCATGTCCAAGTGCGTATAAAAAAGATTTCCAAGTACCAGTCTGTCCATTATGCCACGTTCCAATACCAATAAAACGTGGTGATACACCAGACATTGCCGTTGGATTGCACATTGATAATCAATGCGAGTCGGATTTAAGTAACGCCAAGAAAAAAGTCTTCGTTAATAAATGCTCTAGTAAGGGTTGTAAAATAAAAGAAATAATTCGAGTAGATTGCAAGGACTGTGGGATGAATTTCTGTCTGAAACACCGGCATCCGGTCGACCACAACTGCATCGGTCATGAAGAGGCTGTGAGATTGAAGCGGTTGGAGGCTTTGAAGAAGAAAGCCAAGCAGCAGAGCAGTTCTGGGAGCGGTAGTAATAGTAATAGACAAGTGACAAATGGACAAGCATTCCGTAATATCCAGGGAGGTATGAGCGAAGACGAAGCTTTGGCAAGAGCTCTCCAAGCTTCTCTGCAAGATGAAGATAACAATCGTCGGCAACAACCATTACATACTGTGCCTTCCGGAAATCGCAATTTATGCAGGCTAGCATAATTGTTAGTTTATATTTTTTAAAGCATAATCACAACGATTTATATATATTGTTTTTAATTGAAATACCACGGTGTCTTCACAATTAATTAAGTTTTATTCTTGTTATTTTTAAACGACAATCGCATCTCTGTCACTCTGATGCTGTTAAATTTTTATAATAAGCTTTTGAATCTATATTCAAATTTTATTAGTCCATTGTCAAATGTTGCTCCATTTGATGTAAGGTCAATTTTTAAAATATTATAACTTGTAAAGTTAATTATAAATCTAGACAAAAATGGCGACTTTTATACTCTATCTGCAATTTTTAAAAAATAAATATTTATATTCTCTCGTCGCTTGTTTACACTGCAATTTACTTTTTTTCTCAATTATTTTTATGTATTTTTAAAATTGCCAAATATTCTAAGTACAATTGTCTGAAATTCCATGCGATCACTCAATCAACATCTGTAATTTTAAATTTAATAAATATTTATTATCAAAGTACTACGTTACAATTTTAATTCTGACTCAATTTTTCCTGTACTAAAAATTTGACTTTTCGTAACTGACTAGTCTATTTTTATTGAAATGAAATTAAAATGAATATTATTTAGAGTATTAAAATTTAAGTAGTGCTTTATAAAAATTGATTTTAATTGTACGGTAAGTTTAATTAATATTAATTATGAGCACGTTTTTTATTTTCCCATAAAGATTTAATTTAGAAAATAATCAAACTAAGCAGTGATGTTGGCAGCTGGATGAAGAGTACGTATGAAAAAATCTATCTTCCAACCCTTCCAGCTCGGGTGTCAGTCTTAGGATCCGCGGTTATATTTTGTACGGCGACAATTGCTTCATTGATTCCCGTTTGGAGATTCCTCAGATCTTGGATGTACAACAAACTGAGCGCTTTTGCAGTGTTATTCAATACTTTGTCACCCATGTCGAGACCCATCTCAGTCTCTATTATTGGGAATGGTTTCCCTTTTATCACAACACTCGACGGATTTTTCAACGCATTGGAATTTAATCTCTGAGTTACATACTTACTACAAGCTTCAAGTGTCACACGGTGATCTGGATGTTGCGCAACTTTGAGTAATTTTGCTATCGCGTTGACTCGATTCTTAAACTCATTGCTTTCAACTGAAAAAATATTCAAATATTTATCAATAAAAATCTTGTTTAATAAAAAAAATAAAATATTGAACATTAAACATTCATAATTCAGAAAGACTTACAATCTAAATTATCCAAAGGATTTGTTGACTTTATACTAGGCACCGCGGCATCTGCTTCCTTATTTTTCGTTACCTTCTGATATTTATTTACTAGAAATGAAAACCCAACATCAGCAAAATATTAACGCCTTATAAATCATTATAAATTGCAAATAATTAAACATACAATTATCTTCATATTCAAGTCTTACAGCCAGACCAATCAACCATTCAAGTTTATCCAAATTAGAAGTAGTAACTGGACATCCCACATCCAAAATAAATTTATCAAAGCTTTTATCCCAGTCAGGCTTACTGATTTCTCTCAATCCAGCTCGATCTTCAATTGTGTAATGTCTTATTTTTTGATCTTCTAACCAACTGACCAGTTTTCGAAAATGCTCAGTATCTAAAATTTATTAAACATTCAATTATATTTACATAAATAAATAAATTTCAATTATTTTTCTATACAACTTACCATTAGCATTAACCTTATCCCAAAACATATAATCTAAAGATTTTAATTTTTGTTTAAACATTCTGGATGGTGTTTGTAATAACTTATCTCGTTAAAAAATTTTTTTTAATTATATTTAATATTTTTTATACCGGTATATGATTCTGTAATTTATTTTCACACTTGTAAAAATAATAATAATAATAATGGTAACAAAAAAATTAGTACCTATTTTTGTCGCGAGACTTTCATAGCGTTAGTGTATGCGCCAAGAATAATGCGCAGTAACGCTGTCGTCATTCCCGCTCGATTGGTGACAAGTCACGGTTGACGCTCCGTATTTTTACAAAAATATAATATCAATGAGTTGTTGTCAATTGAAATTTTATTGTAATTTTGTTCGTTACTGAATATAGATCGCGAAGAGTAATAAATAATAGTAAATCACCGCTTAAATAATTGAAAGAAAGGTCGGGATAAATTCGCGCGTAGGAACGTGGCGTCAGATTGGAAAAAAAAAAAAAAGTTAAATTATTATTTTTGGGGTTGCGGTCAACCAGTCAGATCGACAACATTCCGAATTATCAAAACTCTAGAAAATTAAAAATTCCGCTACATTCAAAGTTTATAAAATATATTAACTTAAATAGAATACCAGCCGAAAAACAATTTAGAAAATTATAAAACACCGAGCTATCGAATATAGGTAAACGTAAATCTTATATTCCTCAAGAGTTAAAATTAATTTAATTTCGAAAAAAGTTCGTTCCGACGTATATTCATCCGAATACTTATCCATACGAATAATGATTCGGCCGAAAATTACTCATCCAAATAACTATATATTTACATTTTTTGGCTAAATAAGTGTTCGCCCTGTTTAAAATTTCCAATAGGATCCCATCAAAAGCGACAAAAGCCACTTAGAAACCCATAAATTTTATTGGTTTCTAAGTGGCTTTTGTCGCTTTTGATGGGATCTTATTGGAGCTTTTCAACAGGGCGTCTATTCATTCATTTTGACGTAAAAATTTTCGTTGTTATGTTTTTTAATTTATTGAGACTTTGTGATTTTAAAAGACTCTATTAATATAGCTTTAGTTTTTTCTTTATTCGTTTATATTTTTCGGAATTTTAAAATTTGTAAAATTAATTATTTTAAATTATATTTTATATTTACTTTTTAAGTTCTAGTAATTTATTAATTCGGAATGTTGTCAGTCTGACTAGTTGACTGCAACCCTATATTTTTGCATAATTAATTGGTACTTCATTATTTCATTCATTCAGTTTAGAATGAATAAATCATAAATCATTTGCTGTCATGTCATTGTAAAGTTTATTTTTACTTTTTGCTAATTTTTTTTTTTTTTTTTTTTTCACTGACAAATGTCATGGCGCCAGAATATCAAAGAAAGTGAGAATTACGCGCGAAAGCAATGCCATCTAGTCTAAATTTAAAACTAGAAGTACTTTATTGTGATTGAAGATGTCAGATCACTTCAGTTCAGTCATCTGACACTGTTATGTGTATATATAAGTAAAAATTATAATAAACGTGTTGTTTCAGTTGATGTTGTGGTGTATGTTTTGATTTAGTGATATCGTAAATAAAATAAATGCTGTGAAAAGTAGTGACCTGAGTAGTTTAATAACATTACGCAATCGCGAGTGTATTTTTACTGTTTAAACAATCGAGCTGTCAAATGTTGAAGATTTATTGTTGCTGAGGGGTAATTTGTTGTTTGAACGTCATTCAGGAAATTATATTAATTTAAATCAGTAATCAGGTGTTTCCGGTGAGTTTATTTTATCTCTTATTATTAATAGAATTCGATCATACTTGACATTTTTAGCCTGCATGTAAACTATATTTTATTTATTATGAAATTACAATCTAGGTTATAATTCCCTCCATTTTAAATATTCAATCATTTATTTTTATTATATATTTGTATTCACTTCACTTTGCGTGACTTTATCTAATATTTAAATGGCAAAATATTTTTTATCACTGCGAATAATCCATGATAAATTTTTTGCTCAATGCACTTCATTATTAATATTTATATTATAATTTATCATCACATCTTTTTTGTTTTATCATTACTGAGATTAGAAAATATTAAAAATTCTTCTGCTTTATGAATTTTTAATAATATTACATTTTATTTTTATAGGTAAGTTGACGTTGATTAATTTCAGTCAAAGATGATATAAAATTGCAGTATAATAACAAAACAAAATTACTGCATTATTTTGATTGACAACTGATAAAATAATCATATTCAATAAAGCAGGACTGTGTTTTAAAAAAAAAAAAAAAAAATAACAATGAAAGGGTGAGAAAAATTCACTGATTCAATTGGTTGATTAATGATAAGTTATCAAAAAATGATATTTATAAGGTAGGCGTGAAGTTTGATGTCAGTTAGGTTCATCGGTGATAAAAAGTAAAAAAAAAACCAATCCTTAATTCCCTTCGGTAGCTCAGTTGGTAGAGCGGTGGACTGTAGTTGTATTTTCCCGAAAGTAGTAATCCATAGGTCGCTGGTTCAAATCCGGCCCGAAGGAATTTTTTTTTTTTTTTTTTTTTTTTTACAATTTTAAACATCTAACTATAGTTAATGAATCAATTCCTTTGATATCAAAGCCCCTGAAAATGTGCGATAATTGAAATAATTAATAGCTGTAGATTATCAGTTAATTTGGGGCGAACTGTAGAAATGTGTAAATTATTTGGAGTGAAGAGAATGCGTATTGTGATATTCAAATACCCCGTTGGATACTAATTACACAGAAGTGAAAATGCGATGTATGATACTGGAGCTATCTGGTGAAAATGTAGAACATCGAAGGGGGAAGGGGCCGGGACTGGGAAAGGGAGTTAGTTCATAGATGGGAATCATGTATCCCGAAGGGAAATTGCCAATCGTGCGACAAGTGCCTCTATTATCTTCGCTATCACTGTTATTAGCATTTAATGATAAACAAATGAACATGTTATACGATATGAGTCTCCTCGCTTATGAATTTCCTTCTCACTTCATCTCATATATTTATATTAAATCTCTTTAGACTCATAAAATACAAAATATACTGCAAAACACTGAGATTCTAGCGCGTGGATGATTATTTCGCGTGATAACATACCGGTGTATTTATTTAGTTACGAAAACTCTATATTTGACATGATATAAAAATTAAAAAAAATATACCTATACAAAAAGAGTCAATACGGCAAAAAAAAAAACATTTAATTTTTCATTTTATTTACTATTATTGGGATCAATGAGCGTAAAGTTTGCTTCATTTTTACTTCTCGATTAATAAAAAATACGCAATGAAATATAAATAAATGCGTTTACTTGAAAACTACACGAGATCGAAAAAACATGGGGTTTTTAAAAGTCAATCCATCGTAGTTTGTTTATTTTTTAAACTGGTAAAAAAAATTAAATAATAAAATGGAACATTGATATGAAATAAAATAAAATAATATCCGTTGAATAATTTAGGTTGATAAATAGGCGTGTTGTTCAACACTAAATAAATAAAAGTAAAAAAAAAAAAGAGGTGTAGAAAAAATGAATACATGAGTTATTTTTCACATCCATATGCTGGTCTCTAAAAATTCTCACCTGCAACTAAACCCTTGTCACACGCATGCTGCTCTATTACTACACTACTGTTATGTTATGTTATGTTTTTCGTGTAATAATTTTCATGGGTTATTCGCGTGTCGCGTGACATATCGTTTCACAAAGTTGTTTTGCGTGAATTGTTTGCGTTCTTTAAATAATCACTGACAAATGCACGCCAGGGATAATTAATAAATAAAACCATCTTGGTATACATTACATATACTGAACTGAAATCATAATCACCATAATCATTTACGACGGAATCTCGAGTAAAGCGGTCAAAGTACTTGCGGTCTGTGATAGTATATCTTGTAGGTATATTAACATGTACGTGTAATAAGTGTTATTAGTTATTATATTATATTATATTATAACACACACACTACATGTATAATGGATAATGGATACAATAACGGGGTTGGGTGTTATCATTCTCGAGACGGAGAGGGAAACAATGCTGTGAAAATCGAAACTGAATGGGGCTTCTTAGGTGTTTCATTCTACACTGGTAGTAACTAGGGACAAGGCCAGGGGGGGGGGGCGAGAATAAGGAGGATGAAGACAAGGAGGAGGACTGGAACCCAACCAGTTTGAAATTGGACTTTACGATAAGCCCCGCGTCACCCTCGTAATATCGTCGAGAGCTTACTGCTGCGATAAAGGGTGTGAGTGAGCGTCGCTAGAAGTGTAAAGGAGGTTGTGGAGAGAGCCCTGGGTCCTGGAGTAAGGCACTTGGCTATTCTCGAGTAAATTCCACCATCCGTGGTAAACGGCATAACGTTAAATCCATGAGTTGAATCCCTGCACGTACGTTTCTATGCTTTCCACAGTCAAAAGGGTCTGTCTATGTCTACCTATACATGGATACCAAATATATCCTACAGAATATGTCCTCTATATCTATATCTATGTGTACCAGTGGATTCAGCAGAAGAGCCCATTCGCTATAGAGAAATTTTCGACTAAGAACGTTTTGGTGAAACCACATTAATTCACTTGTTTCCGACAAATCCCCCTCTGATAAATAATACACTTGATTGAAATAGATTTTCTCGACAAAATGCTCTGCCACAGCCTGGAGCTCTGATTGTGTTACACCAATGATGTGTGTTACATGTTACATGCCTTGTATGCAGTGAAATGTAACGTAGGGCCAGAGCCGTTCAATCGAATAAATGATTTGGGTGGAAAAATTAAAGGCGTGAAAGAGGTAAAAATACTGGATGGAAGAAATAAAAGAATTAAAGTTGAGATAGCATCCCAGATAGGAGAGAGAGACCAGAGGGAAGTGTAAGTTGAAAGAAAAAAAGTAATCTGGGCTTTCACGGTCGAGCTAGAGAGCTTTTGCACACTTTCTACATTCTTTGTTTTTTCTTTGCTATCCGTTCTCCTCTATCCTTCAGTATTCTATATATTTTTTTCTTGTTATTTCTTCTAGTGTAGTGTGGCTACAAGATTTACGATCATGCCGCTTACAGTGTTGAAAGATATTATTTACCTCGAGATCCAAAGTCACATTCGGGTGAGTCGTAAATGAATTATAGGCATCCTCTATGTCTGATGTGTTATACTGTTGTGCAAACACTCACCAGAAACTTGTGCTTCGTCCAAAGTTATTCCTTTTCTTTATACTTTGCTTTTGGGTTAAAACCCACCCGGAGGATCAGAATCAGAGTTAAGAGTACCTAAGCTGCAGTTTGGCTGTAAAAACGATAATAATGTCAAATTTTAAATATATTTAGTGTTTAATATGTAATATGTAGGTATAATAATGTAATATTATCATCATCTTAAATTTTTGAAATAGATGTTAGTATTTACTTTGATATTACTGCTCCGTTAGCTTCAACGCGATATTAAATTGTCGAATGATAAATATTGGACGTTGTGCACGACTTTGATATATGTAATTTAAAATACAATTCGTGTTTTCTCATCTATATGGATATATGTAGATGTATACATACTCGTGTTCAAATTCCACCTTTTTTCATTTTTTATCTCCACTTGTGTTCAATCCTTCTGTAATAAAGAAATATTGCAAACAGAAAACGCAAATATTTTCTTTCTTTTTTTTTCTGTTTTCACTTTATTTATTTATTTTTTTCTTTGTTATTTTTTATTTTCTATATTATTTCTAGGCGAGGGCTGAGCGAACCCTATCACAGATCGTAATTGCCAATTCCGGAAGCGTTTTTTTTTTTATTTCTACCATATGTTTTTTCTTCTTACTCGCAAAGTGCCCTTTGCGTGGTCCGAAATGAGGACGCTCACGCAACCTTACATTTAACTTTACTATTATTTATTTTTTTCATCCATTTTTTTCAACTTACTCAACAATGTTTAATCAGATCTCATTATTTATAAACGCAGGTTATTCAATAACCGGTCTTTCAATTCCTAAATATTCAACATTGCTATCGAAAATTGAATATATAACACAGTGAAAAATAATTTGTTTCCTGCTTCGCCAGAAATATTGCACTAAATTATACTTATTACGCCCTTCGAAAAAAAAAAAAAAAAAATATTAGAGCTAGCACAAGTGTCCAAAGTAAATATCAATAAAAGTCGATCCGTATGTTTCTTCGAACAATATAACGCCGGTTCCAAGTGTTGCTTACTCACTAGCAGCATTTATACCAGAACCTTTATTCTTGAGCTTTCTTCTTCCATTTCTGATTGTATTCCCTCGGAACTCGGAATAGAGCGACATTGACTATCAGACTGTTGTGTTTTCTGTTTAGCTCCGTTCCTCGGTGAATGTAGTCGTTCTCTGTTACCTTTTCATCGTACCCTTTTTATGGAAGAATTCAGTCGCAAACAAATATATCCCTTTGGTTTTCAATATTGATTCTTGCCGTCACCTCCCGTCGTCTTTTAAGCTCTTGGTCTTGGTCTTCCTTGTCCTTGTTCTCGCCCATCTATAGTTTATGGTCTATAGTCTGCTTCTATAAGCCAATGTATACAATTCAATGTGTTGCTTATTCCCTTTCATCGGAAAACTCTTGCATTTTATATTTGTGCATAAATACATACTTTTTTTCCTTATACAACATTTATATTCTTTGTTTTTTTTTCTTTGTCTAACAAACACATAGCCTCTCCAGAAGTTTTTCATCATCTATTTCTATAATTTTTTTTTTCCCGGTAGAGTATACTGCAATGATGCTTTCTATGCTTTCTATGATGCTTTCGTGGTCTGTGTACGATTACCCGCTGGAAACAATAGCGTCACAACCACCAGCTACACATTCCGTTTTGTCGTATTGCTAAGCGAAGTTAGTGAGCAGGACGGAGAGATACTTGAGGACAAAAGCTTACCTTACTCTTGGGCGACCCTCCTTATCCAAAAGCTCATCTTGTCCTATCTTACGTTTCCCTTCGAAAAGCGATTTCTATTCTTTGAACGCACTGTTGTGTATATCAAGACTTTGGATAATCGGAAAAACTCGAGAGATGCGACTGAAATGAAAGAAATTTTTTAAGTATCGAAATAACTTGAAAAAGATACACGATTCGTTATTGTTTGAAATATATAATCTATACACTGATATAGAAAAGATTTTATATAATTTCTCACAAGAGTTTTGATAAACCTGGTTTACGACTTCCAAACAATTTTTTTCTATCAATATACACTGAGAATAAAATATTTTTATTATGATAATTTTCTTGAGGCGTAAACATTTATTAGAAAGAAAAAATTAACTTGATTCAAAGGAAAAATTTTGAACTAAAACATTTTAAAAATTTCATTTTACTAAATCAAGCATTTTTTCGATATTTATCGGGAATATATTTTTCTTATTTGAAAAATAGTTTCCATCTAATTCAAACAAAGCTATTTTGATGTATAATCACTATAATGATGTCATTGATGACCGATATTGATATTCTTTCGTCAAAAAATTAATAATAAACAGATTTTTTCAATAAATTTTCAAGCAAAGCAATTTTTGTCTGAGCAATGATTCATCTTTTCTCCGTGTAATTTTCAAACTTAAGATTTTTTTATTAAAGTTGTTATTAGAAATTAAAAAAAATGTTATCAACTCGGTAGCAAATATATTTTTTATTAACCTCTTAATTGCGCAATGTATTACTGAGTAAGTGTGTAATAAAGTCATATAAACTCATAAATAACATTAGATTACATTGCTCGGCAGTATTGTGAATAAATAAGAAAAGCCTCGTTTAAAAAGATTTATTGTCGTATGAATTATTTGTTCATTTTCTAAGTGATAAATATTGTAGTGAATAAACGGGCATTTGTAAGAACTTAAACAAAGTATAAATAAAATAAATATAAACATAAATATAAGCTTGAAAAGTCAAAGTACAAAATAAGGATGAAAGTAAAGTCTGTTGGGGCTTTGCTGGATTATTACAACAAGAGTTCCCTGGGGCTATAGTAAAACGTTGACGTCGCAATCTTGGCTGTCTGACAGTAGGTATATACCGACTACCAGCTACCAGATACCCAGTCGGATTGTACTGGGGTCTAGTTATTGGAAGATACGAGCTCACAATTAAAAGTTAATGATCCAGAGCTACCGCTTCCCATTAAAAGGATAAAAGTACCCTCGACACCTCTAATACTCTTCAACGTTTCAATTTTATTCTGATTATGAAAATTAAACTCGGAGCTTCTATTCTAGATTCCAAGCTCAATCTCTTTTTGTTCCTTCTCATATTGTTCATCACCCGAGGTATCCTTACGAATCACAACAATTACAACTATTAAATTATCCACTTAAACGTCACTTTCTTACAATTATCTGCTAATTCTGAAGGAACTTTAAAAGGCTTTATTTTATCTATCTGTCTGTCTTAATCTTCACTTACTGCTATTTCTCTGTTTTATAATTTAAAAGTTAACTTTCATTAACTTTGTTGCGAGAGATTTTATTTGATAAAACTAAAAGTTTATAATCTATAACGACAATTAACTATTTATTATATTAACTCTTTTAATTATATTTGTATTGGCAAGACAAACTTTCAATTTAAACTTTTTAATTAAATCTTCTCGGCTTGGCTAATTTATCTTATGATAAGAGTTATTGTCATATTTGTGATAGAATAACTAAACGGGAATATCGAGTAATGTAGATTGTTGAATTAAATAGGACTTATAATCAATAATTGATAACTGATAATTGGTTTTATTTTTAAAATAGATACTGATACTGTTAGAAATTGCAAAGTCGATTAATTTGGAATTGGGAAATTGCATTCAGTTTCCTGCTCAGATACTTTAATGCTTCCAATGCTCTCCATTTCTATTACTTTCTCATTTCCTTCCTTCTCTTTCTCTTTCTTTTTCTTCTTTTTCCGGAAAGGTTTCTTTTATATATTACACAGATACAGATATAGATTTAGGTATAAATGTAGGTTGATATTATACAGGATCGGTGGTCCTCGGTAGTGATCTATAAAGTATAAGAAAGTAGATTCGGAAAAGGCAAATCATTGAGGACGTTTAATTCGTAAATTCTGGTTTCCAGCTTGTTCGAGAAGAGGTACAAGAGAAAAGATTGTAGCGAGGATTTAGCAATGGCAAATTCGTACTAAAGCATCATAAAACTCAATGATTGTAGTTGCGTTTTACCCCACACTACCACTGTTTTTTTAAGCTTTAGCTTTACCTTTTTATTTAAACTTTTTTTATTTTCCGTCTTTCGCCGACTCTTGACGCTGATGCTGTCTCGCACTCATACTTCTCTTTTCGTGTTTTCTCATTCTTCGTTGCTCACACTTATTTGCATTTTATTGCCATTTTATGCGCTCAACGTATTTTTCCATTCTTTCCCTTTACTGCTTGTAACGAGCCGGAAGGCTACTCGAATTCAACAAATCCCCTTCTATATAAATGACACACACACACACACAAAAAAAACCTAATAAGTGAAATAAAATGATATTATAGAAAATTTAAAATACATTTATTTTAATTGATTTCGTAATTTACTTACGACTAAATATTGAAAACTTTAATGAAAATATGCAAATGCCTTTTTCATTTTTAAAATAAATTTCAACAGAATAAGAGTCCTGATAAAATAATGCAAATAAATTCCACTTTTTTTTTCTATTCGTTTCATTTCATTTAAAAAAAAATAATACTATCGTGCAACAGTTTTATTTTTAAGGTTAAGATAAAAAAACAAATATCCATAAAATTTTCTAAAGAGCGGATCACCCTGCGGGCCACCTTGAAAACTTTCCGCTACATCTCAGCGTAATCATTACTGGACCATAAGTTTTCGAGTGTAAATGCCGCGTTCTATTCAGACTAGTTTGGACTCTGAAATGAGGAAAGTATCTGTGAATGGCAGTAATTTTGAGAGAAGGTGTGAAAAATTTATCAATAAACATTCTTTTAAGGAAAAAAGTTATTATTATTACTATTTTAAAGTCTGATGAGATAAATGAAAATTTCCGTCGTTTTGAAAATATTTTTTATATTTTAACAGCCGAGACCAGTGATTGCAGTTTCAATCGGCTTAGTGAAACGAATGGAAATTTTGAAAAAACGTTTTTAGAGATAATAGATAATTTAATAAACTATTTCACCACAAAGCATTTTTTTCAAAAATTTCATTCGTTTCGTGAAACCAATCGAAACTGCAATTGCTCTGCTGTTGGAAGTGCGACAGAGATAGTTCCGTTGAGCTCCGTGAGAGCAAAGCGAGAAAAAGATGGTCTCGCCTGTTAAGGTTTTTACTAAATAGCGTTTCCCCTAAAAACATTGTTATTTTAATTGTATAAAATTTTGATGGTAATACTTTGAATATTGATGTTAATTGTTCCTATCTTGTAGTAGCAGTGTGTACAATGCTGACGTGGTCATTTTTTTTGCTCACAAAGATAGCACAAGTTATTATCCCAGAAGAGAAAATTACCATATAAAATAAGAATACCTTGTAAATTAACATCATTAAAATATATTGATTTAAAAGTAGTTTTCTCTCTACCGTAGTAAATACTATAGTTTCATCAAGATACCTTAAAAAATAAAAATAAAAATGAGGAAAAATAAATAAAAAATTCATACAGCCGAAAACTTCGCTTGATAATGAAATCGATGTATGCTTGAAAAAATAAATAAATTCACGAAACTTTGATTAGATTAATATTAAAAAAATGTTTTTGCCCATTCAACCGAATATAATTTCACTCTAAATTCAATAACAAAAAATGAAAAAAAAGATATGAAGTTTTAATAAATATTAATAAAAAAATTATCTTTAATTTAAAATTTATATTTATGCTTATATCATCAAAATGGGTGTTTGGTATACCGGAAAATGAACCGAGGAAACTATCGGAAATTTTTGCATTAAAATATTTGAATCACCTAAATGGCTTCCTCTCCATAGATCCATAGACAAGATATATATAAATGTGAAACGTATATAAGAAATATCTATCTACCCCTATCCATAGGACAACTGAAAACCGAGAGAATAAACTACAAGACCGGAATCGATAGACCGTAGTAAGACGTACAAATTGCCGGTATTTTGTACATCTTTCCTGCCACTATCTTGTACATCGCGCATTATTCTTTTTACATTTTTTACTTATTCCAGCTAAAAAAATTTACCTCAATCATGGTTCTCTCTCTCTCTCTCTCTCTCTCTCGTTTTTTTTTTTATTTTTTTTTATTTAACAGCTCAAATATATTTTATCCCTTTGCTATTATATATAATTTACACTTTCGTTTATTGTTCTTTTGTTCGAAGCAAAGGGCCAACCGCCTTTTTTTATTTAGTTTTTTTTTTAGACTGAAACGGCACAAAGCGAGCACGGGCTACAATAAAAGAGATATTAAACTTAATATAATAACTGTAGCAGAAATAACATAATATGGAGGAAATGTAAGTAAAGAGTATTTTGTAGACACACGATAAAAAAGGCTTCTCATTTCAGAGGAGAGTGAAAGTGAGAGTGAAAATATCATAGCTGAAATTTTTTTCATGCCAATTTCGTCTGCTGAGCTGGCAATATCGATGCTGTGTAAACGAAAACACAAGTGGGCTTCTTGAAGTGAAGAAAAAGCTAAGTCGCGAAACTTCAACCGAATTGATCTCCGAGGACGATTTAATGAAAAGAAATAAAATGAATGGAGAAAAAAAATGATATTAAATGTTAATGTCAAGGCGGTCTGAAAAATGTTAAAAAATATGTTACCCTTCTTCAGATTCTTCTCACTATTTCCGCTCTAACATGTACACACTTTTCTACCTTGTTTTGTTTTTCTTTCTCAAGGCAGTAAATATGCCAGCCACGTTTTCGTTGCTACAGAAGCATACGCTTTTGTTTCGCCACTTCAATTTTTCCTACCTATTTTGCATTATTCTTTTTCTCATTCCGCAAGTTTTTGTTTCTTTTTTTTTTTCTATTACAGTCAAAAAGAAACAAATAAAAAACATGACTATGTGGTTTGTTGTCGCGCAAACTCATGCCAAAAAAATTCGATACGATTGGTGGAAGTTGAATAAGTTTTGCGGATTTCGTTGATTTTTTTATTTCTTTTCAATTTCTCTTTCTCTCAGCTTTGTATTATTTTGTTTAGTTTATTCATATATTTATTGTTTTTTTTTTTTTTTTAATCTATTACTCCATTATTCATCGAATTTCGATCAGTACCGAAAAATTATTGTCGGACCAGAAGTATAGTTCTATAAGAGGCGAGCTTTCGTTTCTGATCATGAATTTGAGCGGTAATGAGCATGCTTTTCTGTACTGATCGACGATTGCATTATGAACGGCTGACGCTGCAGAAATCTTTGTTGAAGGATTTCAAGAGAGCGCAAAAAAAAAACAACCAACAAAAATCGACGACTGAGAATAGAAATAGGGTCTAAAAAATGAAAAACCAAAGAAATGGTACGGGAAAAAAAGCACAAGGGTACAGTAGATTGAGAAAGTTTATTGCATCGTTCAATGCACATCTCGAGAGTCTATTCTTCCTGAAATTTATCGATTCGAAATATTTATTTCCGTCACACCGTGATATATATTTTTTTCATTGGTTATTTAACTCAACTCGATCGACATAAATATAGAAAAAAATATAGAAAAATCGATCAGCATTTGTTATTTCATGTTATGAAATATTGTTTTTTAAGTTGCTGTATCTGTAAAAAAATAAATTCACCCAACTCAATATATTTAAAAAGAAAATAAATAATAAAAATAATACTAGTGTATAGTACTCTATAAACGTATTATTTAAATCAGTTTATCAAACGATAAATATTCCTCGATTCCTAGATACTCGTATTGTTTTGTTGTTTGGATAAATAAAGAAAGTTCTCATCAAAGATCTTTGTTTTATTGAATTCGTTTGATTTTTATCTATTCATATTTTATTTGCTGTTATTCGATTCGTATTTTATTTATTTATTGTTTTTAGTTTATATTCATGATCATGATAGTGGAAATTCTTCTCAGGTGAATATATAGCCGGTACAGCACCCCAAGAACAATATAACTCGAATGAAAGGTATTTGAGTTGTGTGGACATTAAGCATAAAAAGAGCGAAATACTTCCCCTAAAGCATCCTCAATAAATACATCAATTTAACCCTCGATTGTCGTCACCCTGAAGCTACCATAACACACGTGAATCTATATATCTATACACACAGATACGCAGATAATAATTCCCGTGTGAATGCGTGTATACGCACTCGATCTCTCCGATAAATCATACCTTGTTTTCTAACCTCATACCAGCTCTCATGACATACCAAACACCCTCAGTGAATATTAAATTAATTGCTATTTCTACTCACTGGTGCCTCGTGCAATTTATATCCACCGCTCGGCAAATGAACCTTCCTTTTTCATTTCTCTCATTCAGGTACCATACCCTACACCCCCACACTCTCGTATTATATACCTATACATCTACATAGTAATCGATTAGATATCAATTGAAATGAA